>NC_091509.1:11491310-11650907 GCF_947461875.1 Haliaeetus albicilla | reverse complement strand
TAATCATCAGATCAACTACATGACTAGTTTAAAAATTTGTCCGATGTTTTTAAATTAATTACTTTTAATAGCAATAGAATTTCATTTGCCACCTTCTTTTACATGAGAGAATCTTCCTTTCCCAGCTGTCTAACACTGCAAAACCAAGCTAGTTTCCATGGAGTGATGAAGGTATTATTGTTGTTGCTTTTCATTACAGACACACTAAAATAGTGACAAGCATTGCTAAAAACTTCCTTATTGCTCTAATTCGATAGACAGCTAACGGTATAAGGAAGATTTTTTTAAATCACTCAAGCCATAAGCTCAAAACTTTGTAGTCAAATTAACCCTTTATCGTGTAGTAAGTGACGCATTGATTTTCCCGTAGCTTACGCCATGACCTAACTTTTGGATGAAACTTGAAACATAAGATCTAAATAATTAAAAAAAAACCAAACCCTTGGGCATCAAAATCATGCGAACCTAACCAATTTAGAAGTTTAATCCTAAATTTCCCTTTACCTCAACAATAAATATCCAAGGATATTTTCAATGGGAATGAAGGGGGAGAGTTTTCTCAGTAGCATTTGCTCACATACAGTGGTGAGATTCAGATCAGGCAGATTTGCTGCCACATCCACCAAATAGGTACCTGCAGATCAGTCGTGATGTATCTAACACCCTTCACCTGAAAGGGCTTTCAGACTGAATTACACTTGAAGTACTTTTAGTCATCGTAGTACCTTCCACTAATCACTATCAGCATCTAATGGATTCATTTCTGGAAGCAATTTAACTCTTCTGGCTACCTCACAGGAGAGGATTCCCCTGGCCACTCCAGCTGACATCATTAGGCAGCTTTAGCTGATGACTGCCAATGACACTGTGCACTAAGTGGGCTCCCCCCAGAATCAATCTCCGGGATTGCAAACCCCTTGACAACCTCTTCACTGTGAGACTAAATCACAAGTGGGAACATATTGCTCTCCTCTGAGGATTAGATTTTTTACCCTGCTTTTATTCTGACAGTCTCACCGTAACACATCACCCAATAAGTGCGTGACTGTGACTCAGGTCACAGGAAAAATTGAGGATGGCTGAACTGGTGTAGAAAAATCCGTTTGCTCACTTCTACCCAGTCAGAAACAATCTTGAGATCTGTGGTTCGCTTGGGTCTGGTGCAGCACCTGTTCAACCTTTCAGTGTTACAAACCCAATGAAACACAGCAAAGGGGAAAATCTTCAGGGCAAAACAGAACAATTGTGTCAGGTGGACCGCATAGCCTTGGTAAGGTCATATGATCCGTAAGATGTGGAATCGTTAATGATAGTTGAGTAGAATTAGCTCACAGATAAACTAAACCTGAAATAAATGGAATCCCCAAGAAGCCTCTCCAGCTCATTCACACCCCTCATCCTGGGAGACTCTGGGAGAGCAGATGTGCGGTTTGTGATATACCCTGAGTGTTATCAAATCAAGGTCCTATTGAGCTAAGAAGTGAAATGACTTAGAAGGAACTCCTTATGGAAAATGCCTTGCTAGCAGCCCTCTTGTTTTTTAAATCAAAGCACTGTCAGCTCTCATGCATCTGCTGATTGCAGCTGTCATGGTGTCATCTGGAAAGAAAGGTGAACCCTCGGTGATTCAACACACAAACTTCAAACGTTAACACTGCCCACGTTGCCGGTTACAGAAACATCAGACTGATGCACCTATTTAACACTGTTGGTGGGGAAAGCGAGAATTCAGGTCTCACTGCTGTACATTTAAAGTCATCTTCTGCCTTAAAAAAAAAGGAGCAGAAAGAGGATAAGAATCTCTTCTAGCAGCAGAATTATCAACTGTATTTTAGGTATCAAAAACTGTAACAAGGCCTGATGTTTTCTTGAATGTCCAAAGCCCTATCAGGATGTCCAGATCTCCAGTTTTATATTAATAATGGTTGTTGTATCTTGTCCATAGAACACTCTACAGCATATTGACACAATTTAGTAAATCAAATTAAAAGTCAAAATTAAGACGGGTGCACTGGGCTATACTAAAATTCAAAGGGATCATTTATGGGATTATTAGTCACTCAGGTGTTCCTCCACATTACTTAAGGTCTAATGTATCATATAAGATACAGGACTTGCTCATGTTCAATAGTAATAAAGGCAACCAACAGACCTGAAAAGCTGCATCAACATTTTATCCTAAACAATTGCTCCAGGAGGGCTGAGCTAAAAACTCTAGGCTAGCTGTCAGTAGCTAATATTAGCCTACATGTAGAGAATTTTTTTTTATTTCAGAGCAATTTTCAAAGACTGCAGGAAATGTTCTCTAGGCCGCAGAGAAAATCCAACAGTTCATTTTTGTGCTGATGCAGCTGCAACTGCTGTTTGCTAGATCATATCTCAGCTTGGTCATTGCAATATCAAAGTATGATTTTATAAACCTGGTAAACCACTTAACTCTTGTGTAAAACACATTATACATGCTAATGGCTTCATATGGCTAAGCTGGCTTCGTCATTTTTCTGCAACTGGCTAAAGATACTATACATTGATATACCCTCATATGTTAAGCAACCCCTTAATGGAATACATTGCCTTGGAGTCTTTAGTCTTTATGAAAAAAACCCTTATCACTGCCCAGAGAACTGTTTTGTGTGCAGTAATTATGTAATATTAATGAACAATATTACGTACAACTGTATTTTTCAGCCCTATTCCTTGTATGGAATGTACTTTAGAACGACCTGACACTGCAAAAATGCCTCTAGCTTCCATGGCTCATGTAAAATACAATAAATACATAAATAATTTAGAAGAGGAAATAGGTAGTGTTGCGAAGGCGGTGGTGTTCTTACCACTGTACTTCAAAATCTGGCGATATGGCCTTTGGAAATGAGTTTTTCTTTTTTCATTTAAGGATACTGCTTCCTCAAGCTGGACAAAAAATTCCACACAGATCTGGAGTTTTAAAATGCAAATTTGAAAGCTAACTTTATAATTTTATTTCTGAAATTGTAGAAGGAAAAAAGCACGAGGGGTATCTGTCTGCCCACTGCAGGCTTTTGCAGAGAGTCTCACGTATCTCTGTGTTAAGATGGGATTTCTGAAGCTGGAAGTTCCTAAATTTTGACCACAACTGCATCACAGCATTGCATCCATGGGGGAAGCAAGAGGGAGATAGCTCTCTGGCACATGTTCTGTATGCTAAGGGCTGCCCCAAACCCCTTTCAAGACAGGCTCATCTGCCATGAACGCAGTTGGCACGGCCAGGGTGCCCTTTTCCAAATATTTGGGAGGCTGAGCCTGAGCACAGTGGGTGAGCCAGCCCCAGGCATGCCAGGACAGCCTGTCCATGGGCACCCACCAGTTGTCCAAGAGGCATCTGGAAGGCAGTAGCCATTCAGTTCATTTAATGGGAGAGAAGCTGTTTATGCTATGGAGACTTAGCTTCTCAATCTCTTGGGGTTTGGGTTTGGGGTTTTTTTTCCCTTCTAAAATAAAATAACTGATTATTTAATTTCTATTAATAAAGGAGAAATGCATCAGGACTGTTGCAAGGGCCAATTAGTCAGGGCTTACAAAGTGCATTGGTGCTAAGTATAATTTTTACTGCAACTCGGTGACACCTTCATTTCTCAGAATAAGATTTCATAGCCTATTCATTTACAAAGTGGGCTAGTGCCTTTGGGTATTTGGGAAGGGCAAAAAGACAAATTGAAAAGCACCAAATCATTTAATTTCAAAGTGCATTAAGCACACACCTTCCAATTTTCTGACTAAAATGTTCACCGGCTTTTTCCAAAGAGGTTTGTATTCAGGACACAGAAATAGTTTGTGGATTTTAGATTCCTGAAATACTTAACAATGCTATTCAGGGGAAAAAACACTGGCTTCTTGTCCTAATAAAAACAGATTCACCTGTGAAGCGTTAATGAATCCAAGTGACAGCTTAAGGATAAAAATAGCATAAAACCCCTCGAATGTTAGCTGATCAAACATTTTCAAGAACAGAATTTCTGAAAAGTGTGGGATATAATAATGAAAAAGCAAAGAGAGCAATGTTAAGAGTCCAATTCAGAGTGACCAAAATGAGACTCGTCTTTTTTTTCCACCCGGGAGTCACAGTACCCCTTACTGGAGCATTTCAGGACCCAGCCCTCGGGGCTGTGTCCCAGTGTGCAATGCTCTGTCTCCAGTGCAGCGCCTGGGCTGCTCGGCTCATTTTGGAGCGTTGCTTGCTGGAATCTGTAGTCTCCAGGCTGCATCTCCATTATTAAAAAGGAGAGCAATGGTAATCTGCTCCATTTTAGGCAAATTAAGGGCAGCTCTTTGGCTCCTGGCACATTCCCAACACGGCTCTGAGACGAGCGTAATTTCACAAAATCCATAAAATTCAGAGCCTAAAACCGCTACCGTTCCCCCTTCCCCATGCCTTGCAGATAATGTAAAGTCCTCTTCTGGGGTATTTCACAGGGGAGAGGCATATTCTGTGTGTGCCTAATGAATATTGGTTTTCTATGTGCTAAGGGGACGAGTTAAGAAGAGAGTTTCGGTCTTACCTTTGAGTTCTCTACCTTATGGGTTTCATGTCATATTTCCACTGGCAAGGGAGAGGGGGGATGTTGCATATTCAGTGTACCCCTCCTTCTGCCTTGCAGGGGAAGGAGGGTGTGTTTCCACCGACAGAGTAGAATGAACTCATGCTTTCCAATTTTTCCCCATGTTAGGAAATAGGTCCTGTCTCATTACTGGTGACAGCACATATTGGTAGGTCATAGAGCAAAGGGAGAGCCTTGCGTAGAACAGCTGGGGCCCAGAGCCAGAAATCTCATTAAAGTAAGCTGCTGCTATTTCCAGCCTGTAATAGAGCTTTGGAGCTTGATTATATTCAGTGAAAGCAGGTCATTACAAACACAGTGCTTTTTGCATATTATCTAAATTGAAATAATAATATGTTCTCTCCTTTCATGTGCTATATTGATAAATCCCAACTTATGAATGAAACATGTTGATTAGTTAGTTGAAAATAATTAGTTCCATATTATGCCTCCAAGTTTAAGGCTTGATTAGTGCAAACAAATAACTTTTCTTGATAATAAGTCATTTACAGATTATTCTCTTAAGTGGAGCACACAGGCATAAAAATAATCTGCAGCAATAAATAGTGTTATTTGTTCTCTCTTTTCTCTTTGACTTGAAATATAACAGTACTTTTAGAACTTGAGAGACAGAATATCTATATGCAGATTCTGATCTCAACAGCAATTGCCGCAATGCAACTTTGGTGTTATTTGATTGAGGTGGCAGTGTACCAGATAAGAACGTGACCCATAAGGGTTGTTTGAGTCAGTCTTTCTGACCACATAGTCTGAAAAGAACACCAATTATTGCTTACAGTGACTGAGAATATTGCTCTGTTTAGCTTCTTATTATTTAACTTGCATTTAAATATTCTGATATTTACATCAAAACTGAGATAATGAGTGGTTGGTGTGGTTTAAGGTTTTCCTTAGTAGTGGTAGCACTAAGTAACCTTTTCAGTTCTTTTGAAGGAAAACAAAACCCTGCATGAACATTTTTTTCTAGTCATCAGTTCACTGAAACCAGCATGATTCAACAATGTCCATAAAGCTCAAGCACAGTCCTGAATATGAACATTTTTCCTGAACCAGGGCTTAGGGCAGTCATAAGGGCAAAGTCTTTTTCTTAGCTCCCCTAGGGTTCTTCTTCTCACACTGGCAAAAGATGGGTCCATAACTGTACAGGAGATGTCCACTAAAGAAAGGCTATATAGTGATAGGATTATGGTATATATACTATAATAAAATTAGATAACATCCTGGTAAAAAGCCCCGACTCTGTTGATACTACTGCCTCTGCTGTTGCTCCCACCTACAGAGCCTCCGTGGTGGAAAGTTATGGCTCTCAATTATCACTGTGAACATCCAGCCCTATTTTGGGAGTGCTTATAACTTGCAGCAGTCATCTACGGTGTGGGAGTTTGACGGGCTTGTTAGAGAATATCAGCCTTCATATTCAGGCGCTGGAGCATGACAATTCTGGATGAGGCAAATAATACACTTTTGTAAAGCATTTTTATAAAACATTTTTCCTCCCTGGCTGACAGGAAAACTTGCAAAGCCTGGGAAGAGAACCAGACCCATGCTCCATTTGCCCTCTTTCCAGATTGCCAGCGAGGGAGCTAATTCGATAGCAGTGGTTGTGGTGTGGACACTTGTCCACTGGTGGCTGAGACCACCAGCCTACCGACTATACATAATCACCAAACAGCCAGTAGCTAGAAATGGCTAAATCTCTACTGTTTTGTGAAAGACCTGAAGTGACTTACTGGTTAAAAACCCTTCAATCCTTCCCAATCCTCTCAGAGGGCACTTACTGAGAAATGGTAATGCATTACAGTCTCAGAGTGCTTTCAAAGCACTCAATGTCAGAAAAAATGGCATTAACCCACTCTCCTCCCCATATTCTGGACCTGATTCTCAATGCTAATCAGGAGTAATTTCACTGAAGTGAAGGGAGTTATACAAGACCTGTGTAAAAGTGGAATCAGATCCATGTATCGTACATTTAAGATTCCTGGCAAAATATGCACTATTTACTTGAGGAAATTAAAACATTTCAGAGTCTGGATGATTTAAGGGCTATGTTCTTACTTCCTAGAAATTAGAACAGTACATCAGGTAATCAATAAGTGTATAAAACTGTCTAAAATGCAAGCATTGCAGAGGTCATGAATGGAAAAAATGCAGCTGAAATCACTTTACATGATATACTGGAAAAGCAACATTATTTTTACCAACAGCACTGAGAAGTCATTGCAAAAGAGAAGAAACTGATTTAATGGTATGGCAAACAACATTTGTTTCATAAAGCCAATTTTGTCACTTCCATAACAAATAAAACTAAACACAAAATTAGACCGTTCAGTTAAGCACTTTGGCTCCAACCTCCCTTGAACTTTAAGAAATTCAGTGAAACAAGATCTTGGGTTGGGCCCATCTGTATCAGAAACACAGCACTGCATTCATACCGCATTATCAGTATTTTTTTCACTTCAAATCACAAGCACCAGGCAGTGTGGGGTGTCTATCTCCTTGATGGTCTGCAATAGAAATTCCTCAGTTACATGCAAAGCCTCTCCAGTGTCTTCTGCAAGAAGAGGGTCTATTAAGATTAATGAAAGCGCTGATTCTGCACAACAGATGCTGCAGATTCTCCAGAAGAGCTGTAGGAAAGAAATGGGCTCTTAAACAGGTAGGGAGTCACTCAGCTTCTACCCTTGAATCTGAAAGAGCTGCTTGATGAGGCTTGATGAGACTTAGAGGTAAGCAAGAAATTCAAGAAGGAAATATCTAGGACTTTGAGAGCATAAATAAGCTGCATGTAGTTTTCTGACTTGTAATAACTCACAGATCACTGTATCAGCTCCTGGGCTACTGCAGGAGTATGAAGAGGCTGCTGGAAAGAGGAACAAACACTCCTCTGTGCTGCTCCTTTCCCCTGCGTTACAATAAGCCAAGGCTTGTGATGTTTGGCCAAAGAATGGGGAAACCTAGGAGTGACTTCGGACAATACATGCTGGTGATCATGAGTCACTGGCTAATGTTAAAGACAGATCTACAGTCAGATGCGGTGTGTATAACAGTGATTTTGTTTGCCATCAGTGGAGTTGCTGTTTGCTTTGTGCCTGATCTGAATTTTGCATCACATATGCTCCTAATGGCGTTAAAAGACATTTTCGTGAATGTACAGTGAGGGGAATAGACCCTCGCAGTGTCAGCCTCAGTTTTGAATGGGTTGGTTTTTTTGGCTTGTCACATCTTTTTAGTCTCTAAACCTCTGCCTTTGTATTGTAATACGGCGTGCCGTAAATATCTGTAATGGAACGGATTACATCAGCTAACTTAGTGTTGCCAATCTCAATATTAAACTCTGCAGCAGTAAGGAGCCCTGCCCAAAGGACTATGACAAGTATTCAGCTCCATTTATATTAGAATACAAAGTACAGAATAAACCCACATCATTTCTGGCAACCGATACTACCTGTCAGATAAGAATGGCACAGGGGAAAACAATGCCAGAGCATTGAAGTTCCTTCTCAGAATTAAGAGCTGTGGAGTACTTGATACATGCCCTCCCTGAATTTGCTGTAGGTTAGTAATTTGTTTGTTTGTTTGTTTTAAACAGTAACTTCCCATCCCCAATACACAAGCAAAAGCAAAAAGTAGTTTCCTATTTCTACACCCACTGACTCTGTTAAGAGCATGCTGGCTGCAACAAGGGAGAGAGAGATCTGGTAGGATTTTAATATAATTTCACCTCATTTCAGATACACAAAAGACACTGGTTAAAATGCTTAAAAATACGTTCAATATTTTCTTGCAGTTTCTATATGCTCAGTCAGCTGCACATTGACTTTACTGTTCTCATGGCAATTTCAAGTTTGCTTGAGGTTGTTTGGGGCCAAATAAAATCCCATTCCTACGAGATAAGTCAGTATCAGGTTCCAGCGAGCTTGACCAGAACTATTATCCCCATGTTCGACTGTTCATCAGAACTTTCTCTTTTTCAACCCTCACCATGAATATTCTTGGAAGAGACTGCTCAAAGATTTGTGTAGCAAGTGTGAAATAATTAGACTCAGTGGAACACAAGCTCTAAAGCGTGGGAGGCATGATTCAGCACTTCATCTTTCCAATGTTAATGATTTGTTGTTTATTTTTTTGAGATATTCAAGGGAAAAACTGAACTGACTTCTTTGCATGGGACTTAAAGATTCTGTAACTGGAAAGATAAAGAACTTGGCAAGAACTTCCTTTATCCACCATGCTGTTTTCTGACTGCTGCTAGCCCCACAGAGATGGCTTCATTCCATTAGTATTTACTGCATATAAATTGCAAACAGCATGTTGAGATGCTCTGAGGAAAGAAGCAATAAAAACGCAGACAATATGAATGCTCAAAAATTGTGTTGTCTGTTGTAGGAATATGGAACCAGATCCTCGGGTCTTGTGCCTTTATTTCAGTGAAGGAGCTGGCCTATTGTTTCTATTTAAAATTGGTTGCCATGGTGGTATCATCCGGGCTTTCACCCTGATGAAAATTGTTTGCATCTGTGACGCAGTAGTGCTGGCAACCCAATGTTTGCATCTACCTCTAACACAGGAATAATTGTGAAAATGGAACCTGACTGTTTACCTTTGCACAGTAAACAGGTTCCTTAAACACGCAGATACCTCTTGCTGTTAAAACTGCATGGAAGTGGAAAAGCAGTGGGTCTGACAGCTTCTGAGGCTGCAGAAACCTCAGACAAAATGGGAGTGCTGAAGTGAAACTCCATGACGAGGCTGACCCTTCCCCAGGCGTGACACTGGTGCACAGTTTTGATTTTGCAGCACCACCTGGAATTTCTGGGAAGTTACAGGCCTCACGTTTTCAAACTGATGGGAAGCCCTGCCTGACATTCAGGTCTGCTGATACGAGAGTCTCTCAGTTCCATTTTCTAATGAGTCTCAATCATTAGGCTCCTTATTTCACAGGCGGCTAGTGATCCCGTTAGTTAGGTGAATGGGAAGCACTACCAGGAGACTCAGAAATGTCCATGACCAATAAAACAGGTTAAAAAATGGACTCTTTTATTTTAGGTGGCAGTTCAACTTCCCATCCAAACTCGCTATGGGTTCAGGCTTAAGAGTTCCAGAATCTCATGAGGGTCCTCCAAAACTTTACCCTGCTTCCCACTTGGTGCTGATTCTGTAGGGCACGTTCACAGAAAAAAAAACCAAGACAGTCCCAGGTCTCAAAGGGGCATTTAGGCTTAAAGCTTTCTCTCTAATTAAAAAAGTTCTCTTGGAATACTAAACCTCATACAAAGAACAGATGGGGTTAATGCTCCTCCCTGCATTAGCTGTCAGCACTATACTTTGAACAAAATAGCAGCAGCTTTACTAGCTAGAGTAGTGCTTGTTAAATTGAATTAGATCTGGAGCATTAGTATCAATCCCTTCTCTTTACCTTTATTGGGAGATCCTTCTTTCCAGCATGTATGATAAGTGGGAGAGGAAGAACTCAAGAACAGCTCTGAGCAATGAACAAGGATGAAACGTTATCAGCAGGAAAGAAGACCTGGCAGTGCCAGCTTCATAATGGCAGTTACCATCTTGCAGAGCAGAATCGACCCGGGGTGCCGGCTCTATATTCCTTTCTAGTTTGCAAATGAAAAAGCTGGGCAGTCGCCTGTCTTTCCAGCATGCCTATTGTATTTCAGCTGATGTGTCTGCAACGCCAGTTCTGCTGAGCTGTAAGTGAAAGATCTGCTGAGTAAGACATTATTAAAGGCAAGCAAGAGCCTCATCTTTTGGTGTTGTCAGTGCGACCCTTATCAATAATTGAACAGCTTTTCCAGGAACACAATCTAGAGAGACCAGAGTCTGTGTTACCACGTTGCCGCTTCAGTCAAATGTTCCAGGAAAGGCTGCTCTCCACAGAGGCAATATTGTGCCATTTCTTTATTCTGCAGGCTCACGATGCTGAGAGCTGAGACAGTGCTCCATCTGATACGCTGCTTCCCACCCACATGCTGTCATACTTAAAATCATCGCAGGCTTGAAAGAGGGACCATTTTAAAAGGGACTGACCTGCCTGCTGCAGGCTGGAGCCCAGTGGGGTGTTTGGAGGGAGAGCTGTGGGTCTTTCGCAGTCCTGTGAACCTTCACTGCTGACTTTTCCATTGGAAAGAGGAAAGCTGCAGGTCAGAGCTCCACCCCATCGCTATCACAAGGACTTGGCATGGGGAGCAATGGTCATACCAGAGCACCTGGATACTAAAGCCAGGAGCTTTGTATAAAACCTGAGAGGTGGATTCCTGAAAGCTCCCTGTTAAAAAGCTGACACCCAGAGGATGGGAGAAGCCAGGTGATTTTGCATTCATATCACTCCTGCAGAAGAACTCTTAAGCCCTCCAAATCAATATGCAACTCTAAGAAAGGGCCAACTTGTAATAAATGCAGAAGAAAAACCCCAACATTATGAGGGGAGACTATCAGAGGTTGCACTTGGTTAGGCCTTTTATACAGGTATATTCTGAATGATACAAGCTGATAGCTGTGCACTCCTGGCAACAGATTTTGTGGGACAGAATTTCGTCCCTCAGCACAGATCTTGTGGGTTACTCTGATGGCATAAAGGGGCTAGAAACTGTGCCCTGCAAGGCTCTGCTACCCAGGCACACTTTGGGTAAGGCCCTGGCCCCTTCTCAAGCTCAGCCATATCATTACACTGCAATTGGGAGAGGCAAGAGAGAGATTTCCGCAGTAAATATTGTATCAGGCAGTCTGGGCTGCTTCAAATGAGAGCAGCTCATAAGGAGCTACTAAATATAAAATCATCCTCAGGGCAGCTCCAGTTTAAGCCAGGGCATGTCAGCCCTCAGAGAAGCACAAGAATCTCCTGGATGTAAATAAGATAAAGGCAGGATGAGGAGGAGAATTTGAAGTTTACAATTGAAATTCTGAAAAACAAATGGAAGATGTGCCATGTAAAGGGAGAGGATCAAAAAAAGAACCATCAGAAACATGAAATGTCCAGTATCTGCAGTTCTAGAGTTTGGAATTTCAAGTGTCCTCCACCACAGTTTCATGCATTACTCCCTTACGCTAATCACCTATCCTGCATACCTCGGCGTCCTCTTTACCTTGGAGGATCTTTCAGCTCATTCTAGCCCTTCTCACCCCTCTGGTTTCTTCAGACCATTTCTTCCCCTGTGTTTGTACAGTACCCCACAACATATTGGTGCCCTAAAAGCCACTAGTAATAACAACAAATAAAATAATTAAATCGTTCAGTAACCAAACTGAGCCTTCCATTACTGCAGTCTAAACTCCACCTACTAAAAAGGCAGAAGATGTTCTCTGTGGTTTCCCGGTTTGCGTTCCCCAGTTCTGTGGATGGTAGAACTAGACCCAGTTCTACACTTTAGACTGGTGTAACTTGGTCTAATGGGGTAGAAGCATGCAATAGAAGCAGATCTCCAAAACCCCCCAAACAGACGGGGTATCTGGTGAGGTCAGGTTCCTGCTGGATATTATTGAACTAGTTCAGTGATCCAAAACTAGATCTGAACTTTGCTGCTTTGGCCTATATCTGACAGAGATAAAAGATTCTATCTATATCCTTCGGGCCACACAAGCTCATTTCTAAGCTGTATTGTGTTTCCAGGTTATATTACAGACAGCTGACCCTGCTGACTTCTTGCATTGGAATCATTCCTCCACTTTTATCCATGTTTTCAGCTGCAGAACATAGCTAATTCAACAACATATGGAAATCCACAATTATCAGTAAATGCCAAAGTTTAATGAGGTGACAGCAGGACACGCTGACTAGTATTTAATCATACGAGCCAGACCATGCTGACAGGTTTACAAATACCTTAGCTGAGCTTCAGCATCAACACAATTTTATATAGTAAAGGCAGGTCCTCTCTTGCAGTGTACTTGCACCATCCCCGCGATTGATGTCCTGGTACTTTTTGTGTGTATACCCTCTATTCCACTAGCATGCCTCTGAGATGTTTTTCAAGTTCTCGCCATACCTGGGCCAATTGCACTCCATGTAATTAATCTGCATTCTGAAAATAATCTTTTAATCATAGCATTTGAAGACATCATTTTAACAGGAAAAAAAACAAACCAAACCAAAACAGATTCTACAGTACAAGACAAAATTAGTAAGGAAAAGTAGCTACATCCCAATCTACTATAAGCCAGCCCAATTCAACCTGTGGTTTTGTGATCTCCTGCTACATCAATTTAGACCTATCAGGGAAAGTACACACATCTTCTAAATGGCTGTTTACCACTGAAGCAGGTGCCTCACAGTCTTTTATCCCTGGCACCCTATGAAAAATGAGCAAGGAAATGGAGCAGGACACATTTGACAAGTAAGAGTAGAGGCAGACTAGGTGGGCACCTAAAGAAGAACTGGGAATCTAATTTGTCTTGGTATCAATAGTATTCAAGCATCTAAACATCTTTTAGTACCTCAATCCAATTGACTTGGACACAGTTCACCCAATAAATCTGTAGCAAAGCAATTCAGGTGTCCCCAGGTCATCTGCTAGCACCCGAAATAATAAGCTATCTTTCTGCTGTTATGGTTGGGCATCGTAATAAATAGTTCTTCAGGATAGTAAAAGTGGTACATTTGACCTATCAGGCCAGTAAAAACCCACCGGCTTATTTCTTCTTGTGCAGCTTTGACTTAGTTCTGGCAGCTTTCCTGAGGTGTATGTGGCTTGTCCCAGAGTCAACTACTACTGTAGGCTGTGGGCTGAAATTCATCCAGGGTTCTGTAGATCTTCAAGCCAAACTGTGCTCTCTCTGCAAAATGTGTTGCAACAGGCAGCTCCTGCTGAGCACCAGAAACTGGCCCAGGAATTATGGCACTGCGCGTTCGGGTTGGTGACAGATTGCTTTACCGATGCTTAAAACAAGAACACCAACCTGCAGAGATAATTAAGCAGTTGTTGCTAGGAGGCTTCAGAGCTGCTTTCTGAAGTTCTCCTAAAATGATGGGTGCTTTGTTTGGATTTTTAAGAAGCTTTGAAAGCTAAATACAGCTGGATCAAAATCACCATAAA
The DNA here is from genome assembly GCF_947461875.1 of Haliaeetus albicilla. Classification (NCBI taxonomy): domain Eukaryota; kingdom Metazoa; phylum Chordata; class Aves; order Accipitriformes; family Accipitridae; genus Haliaeetus; species Haliaeetus albicilla. The sequence goes on along the minus strand of NC_091509.1, from coordinate 11,637,268 downwards.
AGGGAATTGGATTTGGTGACACTCCATTTCCTGAGACTAATATTTTCTGGGCACAAAACAGCTGTTTGAATCTGTCTCTGAAAGATTCAAGAATGAAAAAAAGATTTTTTGACACTGTTCATTTGCACTAAGATTGGAGCAGAATATCTCAGTCCAGAATGTATATAGCACACACATACAATATACACTTCTATTCATATTTAAAGTGGTGTGTATACATATACATGTATATACAGTGTATACAAACAAACCTCCTTTTAGCATTCCTGTATGTCATTTAGCTGTCATAACACTTGTAATAGAGCTAGGCACTATTCAATTTTTCATAGTCCTTCATCACCAACTGAAAAACATACAATCAATTTACGCTTTTAAATGCCTTTACCACAACTCGGATTGTTTGTCAACATGTTACATTTATTTTAATTTGTTTGAGCTCTTCATAAAGTTCCTTTCTATTCTTCTGACTGGACAGTAGAACCTGAGGACATCTCTGTTTCACAGATAGATTAAAAATTGGTGAAAACAGATGCAGCAGTTTGATTTACTCAGGACCTTTGCTGAAAGAAAGAATCAAGCTAAAACCACGTCTTTGCTGCAAACAAAATTTGAGGGATTTTACCCAAACAGTTAACATACAGTCTTACTGGAGACAAGGCACTATCATTTTTTTCCTCAAAACTCAGCTGTTTCCTTATTGACAGTTTTCACAGATAAGTTATGAATGACATAAGCATGATGGCTAAGGGAGGGAAGAGCACTGGAGTGACTTTAGAGAAAGACACAAAAGTTTAATAAGGCCAGGAGACCCACTGACAAGAGGGACATGAGGGAAGAAGGATCAGAAAGGTCATAAAAGTATTTTTACTTTACTCACACAAGTATTTAAATAAATTACCCAAAAGCAGAGTTATCACATAAAGTCCATGCTCTGTAAGGGACTTCTTTGCACAAAGTCCCTTACTATCAGGGAGGGATCCACTGGGCAGAGAAGGTAACATATTTTCTAGAGTCCTGCTGTAGTCCGAGAGCCAGTAACTAATTAAACGTAGGGTTTTTGGCCCCGTCTCCACAGTAAGTCACAGGACGAATGGAAAGTGTTTTTAAATGAGGTAAAGCAGCGATGAATCACCAAATGTACTGCCTGCTGAGATGGATCACCCTTCCACATGGGATCTGCTTCTCCTGCCTCTGGCTGAGGTACCACTGATTCTCAGTGAGAGAAGTCACTGGAGTTAAATAAAATCACAGCTTTTTCCGAGTACCTTCCAGAGTAATTTGTATATTTGATTCATGTTTCAGAAGCGGAAAAATCATTAAGCCCATTAAAGGAATAATACTGAAAGCCACAGTGCAGGGGGGGGTGAAGCCTGATGACTGCAGCTGGATCGGGAAAAGAGGGAGAAACCAGTCTGTGAGCCCTGACTCTTACATTGCATAAAGCACCATGTATTTGGCATGGCTGAAGCATCTGCCTTTGACAGAGATCCTCTCACTAAGGACAGAAAGAAACGTTCATCAACAGCAACAAAAGACCTTGGAGCATCCCTCCTTGGCCCTTTATTTCCTGAGTGTGTAAGCCATGAATGATGAGTATGCTGAGGGTTAAAGTAAAAATAAAAAATCACTCTCTAGGAAAACATACAAGAAAAGGGCAGCTAAATCTCTGACAGATGAGAACACTCTCGGGGTTTCAGCAACAGGAGTTCTGATTTACACTATCTGGAGGGAGAGATAAGGACTCCGCAGTACAGCAGCATCTAATAAATGATGCCTGCAGCACAATAACGAGAGCAAGCTCTTCATTTTATTTATTTATTTTGCAGTTAATTTACTGTTCCTGAAAGCAAGGGCTTTTTTGCTCTGGTCACTGACAATACAGCCAGTTCTCCCTTGCCCATAGCTCTGTCAAAAGACACTTTATAAATAACTGGATAGGAGGATCTTCACCCCTGACCTGTGGGATCTACCACTTGAAAAGAAAGATGAGGAGCACTGACGCTTGGCAGACATAGCATGTCCCTGCCCTGCAGATTGCTCACACAAATCTACCTAGTTCAGACCTTGTCTTCAAAGCAGTAAGCAACAGGGCCATGTGTATGTAGTATGCACATGATGTACATAACCAGCAACTCTGGTTATAAAACTAATCTCATTTTGACTTCTAGGGTCTAATACAAGAATTTGAAATAAAGTCTTGAGACTGAAGGTCAGATCAGAGTTGAAAGATAAAATAACAATTCCTCCACTCTCACAACCACCCACCCCACTCCCCCAAGTCGGAAAAAAACGACTGCTAGTTTGGAGGAGAAATTAAAAAATCATCTAACACCTAATCTAGAGCCATTTCCTCTGCTTTGCACGAAGGATTGCTGCACAACTTCAGTGCACTTGTTCAGAACAAGAGGTGTTGCAAACACCTACTTTGTTTTTGCTGTTGCTTCCATGTTCCTCATTCCCTCCAGTCTGTCCCTAGCTCATTAGTCATGTTGGGGCAATGATAAGGTGGAGAATGATTACATAGTTGGCTCAGACTTTTCCCTTCCGAGCACAGAGTGTGCTAGGATCCCTCCTGGGTGGAGGCTGACCTGAATGCCTTCTTTAAACCATACACATGCAAGCCTGTACTGTAATGATTTCCAGTTTGGTTATGTACCTGTTCCTGTTCCCAGGGCCCATCTTTCAAAACAGGATGGTCCTGATTCAGGTCCTGTTGTTGCTTTTGCTGATTTGGGTGAAAAACTGCAGATCCCCGCTGAAACAACTCACCTTTTCTCAGTTATCTTCAGAAAAAAACATGACTCTGTGCATTCCTCACCTGTTATTATGTGCAAGTGAATTCGGCAAGTGAGCATGTGTTGTGACAGTCCCCTGAGGAATATTGCCTCTGGGAATAGCTTTATGAGCTACTCGGAAAGCTCTTTGTGAGTGACTGTGTTTGGAGATGCTCAGTGGTGAGAATCTCGTTTTGCCATTCTCTCTTTTGAGCCCTGGGCTCAATGTTAGGACAGTGGTGGTTTTTACCCATCTCAACAACATGTACCTCTTCCTCTGAGACAGACCAGGGCTCACCTCACTGGGTAACACAGTCATAGCACAGGACAACTGTCCTCATATGCCATGCAACCAAGTATGTGCTCGATCTTTTCCCCCAAACCTTCTCTTCTCACATTTGCTTTTGCAGAAAGTACTAATGTCCCTTCTCTGCCAGTCTGAGCCTTGGCTTCCTCCTTGACTCAGTCTTTGACTCAACATTATGTCAAAGGCTTGTCATTTCTTCTGCTGTATGTTCATTTTTAGCCTTTCTTCTATTCCCACACTGAGAAAACTAACCCAAACACGAATTGCCTTGTGACTTGCCTGTGGCAAACTTCTTCTTTCTGCCACAACATCGCCGGTATTACCTGTTCAAAGCCATTCAGACTATTCCTCCTGTTGCTCCACAGCCTCCCACCGATTACGCCCTCACATCCATGCCCTTCGCATGCAGTGCTTATGGAAAAGAAGGTGGAAGATGTGGGGTTAGGACGAGGGGTTGGGCAGTGAAGCACAGAGCTGCTGGCAGCAGGGGCTGGCTCAGCCCTGCGGAGGTACCACCGCTCCAGCCCTGAACTCCTACACGGCTCTACCTGCTCTTCCAGTTCCCAGCTCCCACAGCTGTCAAAACACCTCTGCCAGGGAAAGTAATGTTCTCCCTCACCTGCTTCTGGCCGTACCCATGTAACAAGCTTATATGCCTTAGTTCTTGCCTAGAACATCTGCTGCTTTGCCCTTCTGCATCCGACCCAGCTGCCCACAAGAGCGCCCGGCTCTGCCCCAGCCCGGCAGAAGTCTGACCCACTCACGTCTGTGTCCAGCAGAAGAGGGGCAGTGACAGCTTCTGACACGTCTCCTGTCCATCTGTGGACATAGTAATGCGAAAGAGAACCAGGTTATACACTTTGCCTGCTTTCCTCCAGTTTTGATTTTTCAGACCCGGGTCTTAACATCAGCTGCACTACCACCAAATTCTCACACTGTTGTCCGTATGAGCGTAGGTCTGAATGCTGTTGTCAGCAGTCTTGGCAGACTGAGTGGTTAACCCAGTTGTTACTGAAGCACCCATCCACTCTACCAAAACACATAAAAACCCAAGGAACTAAAGTATTCGAGACCCTAAATTGGGCATCTGAAGTCATCACCAACTTATTTTGCTTTTAAGTCCCTTAGTGATAAAAGGGACCTCAACAGAGATTTTTCAAAGCTGCTTTGGGATTTAGATTAATCTAATTTTGGGGTTTGTGCACCTACACATCTTAGGCTTCACTGAAAATCCCAAACTAAGCTAATTTTCTATGTGGGAGAAGATGCTGCTTCCCAAAGTGAAGGGAACCGCTTGCCTTACAGCCAAAGTCCACAAAGTCAAAAAGGCTGGGGCGGGGGGGGACAGGACGGGGACTGGGGAAGAAAGAGGGGAGGCTCGTTAACAGTGGAAAATGCTATTGATCCTTTAGCATAACAGCAATAGCTGGTAATACTGCAACATGAACTAACCTGCCCACCAGGGCAAAATGCTCAGTGATTTGTAAAAATCCCCTCTAGAATGTAAAGAACAAGACCAGAAAAACTGTTTAGTTTGCAGGTTTCCTCAGGCAATGAAAGAAATAGAAGCCTGATTAAGTCTCAGATTTGTTACTCTGCAGGTGAATAAACACATTCCCTGTGCTCACACACCAAACTCACTTGGGAAGTGCTGGTGGTTGGGTTTGTCACTGCCGAGGGAGAACATGCAGAGAGTGGGGGAGAGGGAGAAAACACCTTCCCTGCCATGAGAAACATGCCCTCAGCTGAAGGCATGGCCCAGTTCTCCCATCTTATGCTCATACAGTTTACCCAATCACAGCAATACTAAGCTTGGGGGAACACCCTAACTCGGATGCATTTTGTGATAGAAAGGGATCAGCTCTGCTGCCCTGACCCTAGTAAAACTTCTTGTTTTCTTTTTCACTGGGCTTCAGAGCAAGAGCTTGCTGGATGCACTCTTAAATGCTAAAGAAGAAATTCCTGTTGGTGCAGAGGAGCCAGTAGCAAGATTCGGTATGGTAATGTACTATTCCAGATACAGGCTGAAATAAGCGTACTACCGTGCAAACAACTGCATGCTCCCAGAAAATACTCTCTGGAGAATTACTGGAAACCATTTCCATCTGACAGGTTGGCACTCAGCCCCTTCCCCGGTCAGCATTCATCTCTCCGGTAGCAGCTAATGAGCTCTGTGCTGAAGCACTGGGCAGCACAGGTGTAGAAAAGCCACAGTAAAGAGAGGATTTCTGAGATCTTTCATCATGTGACTTGAAAGGGAAAGAAACATTATGCTGGACATCTACTGCCTGCAGAGGGAAGTGGATCAAACCATTTAATATTATTATTATTATTATTATTGTAATACAACAGTGCCCAATGGGCCTTAGTAATGAAAGAGGCTCTGTTGCGCTAAGTGGTGTATCAGCACTTTCCAACAAAAATGTGGCGAGGTATGAATGAGAGAACAAGTGGGTACAGACAGACCAGGCAAAGGAGCATGAGAGCAAATGAGTTTTCAGTTTGCTGACAATTCTGTAAACATGAATGAGTAATTTTGTTTGTCCAAGATTTTAGAAGTTAAAAAGAGGCAACTTGGCACTGGACAAAAATGTTTCCCACTGGACTTCATAATAACCAAACTCCAGAACATTTTTAAATGAAGAGTCAGCCTGAATCAAAACAAGGATTAAAAAAAAAAAAATGCCCTGGACATTTCTATGACTTTTTCAAAATTAAACCAAAATGGGTTTCTAGACTTTTTTTTTTTTTTTTCCTCCCAAATCTTCTGTCCTTGCCAGAAGGAACAGCTGGGCTGGAGGCAAACCATCCCACCCCACTCCCTGCAAAGACCACGTGGAAAAAAGCCTGGCTATCTGGATAGCTTGTCAGCTGCCAAACCACTGCTGAAGTTTTTGGTGCACTTCTGGGCTGAGGTGGATTTTGAGAAAGAATGTGGAAGGGGAGAAGGCAGTCTTGAAGGTACCTACCAGCACAAGAGAGGCTCTAGGAAAAAAAGATGGGGGTGTAGGGTAGAAATGTTCTAAAAATGGAAGACGAAGGCAAAACATAGCAGGGATCTAAGCATTCTGCAGCCTAGCAGAAACGACAGATAGGACTGGGATACCATACAAAGGCAGTCATTTCTCTGGGATACCACAGAGAAGGGGAAGCCCAGGGTGAGAGACGCTCCAGCCCAGGTGATGAGCCAGGAAACAGATCCCCATATCTTGCAGGGTCTGAGACTAAAATACACACATCTCAGAAAGCTCAAGAGTCTAAATATCATTTCTGACCTGAAGCGATGGCACCAGCCAGCACTGTGTGACTCATGCTCAGACGTGACCTCTCGGAGGCTGCGGAGGTTCGTGTGGAAAGTATTATACTGACATGGAAGTGGAGAGCTGACCTGGCATCGGGGGTGAGCAAAGGAGATACCGACCTCCTCGACCAAAAGTTTCCTGAAGGCTTAGAAAAGACTGAGTGCTGTCGCCAGATGTTTTCTGGGAGGGATGGGAAGAGGACCCTTTTCAGAGATGTGTGCCGGGCGGAGGGGCTACCGGAGGCACAAGGCTGCTTTGCAAAGCGTTTATGATCAATTATTTATCAGCCAAGTTTGGGACAGATGGCAGGAGCGCTGTGTGCCTGTGCGGTTATGCTGCTGCTAGAATAGACCACAGCTCCAAAGAGGAGCCCCGAGGAAGGACCAGAGGGACCCCTTGGCAGAGACAGGCATCACCACAGCAGGGCATGGAGCTCAGCACCCTCCTGCTCCACTCCTGTGTTCTGCCTCTCTGCTTGCAGCTGGGAGTAGCAACCCAGCTCAGCACACAGGCAGGAAAGAATGAACAAGTCAGCTATGGCATGAAGGGTTCAGGGGAGAAGAGAGGAACTTGCAACACATGTAGGCCAAGGGGGAGTTAATTTGAGTGTCATGTGGGAGTTGGCTGTGACCAACAATTTGGGCCCCGATGCTAGGGTCTGACTGGGCCGTTGTGGTTTCTCCTTGAGCTGACAAATCCATCTGTGAGCACCCCGCAGAAGTGCTGGCCTGTCACACATGGGCTGCAAGAGACCTTGGCAAGCAAAGCTCTTTTCTCTCTCCACTTGAAACAGCCCATGAGCGGGCAGCGTTTTTGTCTGTTATTCAAAATCGTTTGACAAGCTGTTTATTTTTTACGCTCTAATCATTATTTGATATTTAGGTATCCAGCTGGAATTCATCCCTGCTCTGTAATGTGACAGGTAAAACTGCTGGGGAGTTTTCCCACCGTGAAAGCTCACGGTGAGCCCATATAAAGTTTGCTCCTCCGCAAGCACTTGCGTACGTGAGCTCAGTATTTCCACCTGTACCAGTACGAGGACTACTTAGCTGTGTGGGAATGCCTTGAGAAGGCCTTTGAAGAGGGCCGGATCAAACTGGAATTTCAGTTTTAATTAATTGCCGTAGAAAATGTCACCGGTATTATTCACCCAGCTGTACTCTTATGTCATGTTTGCCTGAGACAAAGTTCTCCCATGTACTGTAATGAATCATAATATTTAAGATGAATACAGAGCAGCAGTGACATTCACCGGGGCTTTCGGCGGCTGGAGCTCGGGGTGAGCTCCGCTGGGCTCCTCTCCCAGCTGCAGCTGGACGTGCTTCAACTTGACCTCGTCCCAAGCTTCCCGAGGTCTTTTCACGCTCAGAGGCACCCTACATGCCGCCTTTGCAGGGCGTGAGCCATGGGGAGAGCCTCTCTGCACCCTCTGCGCTGGGAATTTCTCCCCCCCAGTAGGACCCATGCATCTGCCCGGTGCAGCTGGAGTGGGAGGGCAGAAGGAGGTGTTGGTAGGGCTGTAAATCACCTTTGCTTCCTGCTGATCTCCAGAGCTACTACAGATCAGTCTGCTGCAAGCTGAAGAAACTGTCGGAATGAAGGTAGAAAGAGGTTGCTATTATGTATGACCAGCTTACGCTGCAATTAATGCTTTTTTTTTTTTTAATATCCCTTTGCAGAGCAGGTTCCTCTCTTTTCTCTCCTTTGAGTTAAACCTTCCACCACTCCCATTCCTGCCAACACCCACTGGTAACGAGTACTGCAGTGAAATCTAATCAGAGCGGAGATCAACTCATTACCCTGAGAAGTAAACGTGTCTCTCAGACAAAGCAGCAATTTTGTCTGAGTCATTGCAGCATCCCTGAGTGTATCCAAAACAATCAAAAGCTGGCTAAACCAGTCCATTAGTAGCAGAGCCATCACCTTTTCCTCCTGCATAGTCCCAAGGAGAAGCCGTGCTCCGCTTGCCCTACTCCTGGCAAGGAAACCTCCTGCTCCTTTGTTCCCATGATTAATAATTCAGAGAAATCCCATGGCCCAAGCGTTCATGTTTCCTCTTTGTTACAAGACTTTAAAACATGGCAAGAGAAGGGACACTTTTAATTCCTTGGACTAACTGCTGGAGGGCTGAGAATGGCGTAATTGTTGGTGTGGATGGGGATAAACAACCCAGGCTTGTGTGTGCACATGCGGATGAACATAAACAGGAGGAGGAACAGCGTTACCATAGAAATGAAGAGCTGCCTGCGCAGACATCGTTTGTCACATCAGCATCCCTGCCACGGGGTGCTGCTTCAGCCCTTGAGCTGTAGCGAGGGTGGTGGTGCCTTCGGGTGTGCAGGTGTTCGTCTGCTCCGAGTTACTTCCTGGTGCCATTTGGGAGAACTGATACTGAACTTTGATAATGGTCTGAAAAGTTTTGGTGAAGCAGCAAAAGTGCTATCTCAGGAAACAGGCTTTGGAGCTGCAGCTGGGGCACCAGACGTGCTTCCTGCCACAAAGCTGGGGATGGAGAAGGCTTGCGGGAGACCGACAGATAAACACCTTGTCAGGCAGTGGATGTGCACAGTGGGGCTGAGAGCTTTAAATTCCTCCCTTGGTATCAGTAAGGTTTGCCCCTGGACCAGTGCCAGCCTATAATCTTGTTGAGAACCTGCGCTCTCCCTGGGATGGGATTATAACGCTGCAGTGAGTAATACAACCTCATTTACAGAGAGACAGAAAGGTTTGGGGTGTACTGCTGCCCTGGGAGTTAGGAAGCCAGCTCGCTTTGTTCCCCTAAAAGATCCTCACTGATTAGGAGTAGAAGCCCAGGCGGTGTTTCCTAACAACCCTCCCTAGGGGATGGCTGGGGTTGACAACACTAGCAATTTTCCTGCAAGCCTTGTGGAATTTGGTATTTTTCATGAAGTCTAAACTCCTGGACTCTTCTCATTAACTGAAAGTCTTAGCTTTCATTTTTTCCTAGGTCTCATGACTGCAAAGAAAAGCTTAAAAACATGACCCTTAAGCCTCATAAATCAGAAGTTAAATAATTTCTTTTTTAAACTCAGCCCAAACATCCCTATTAAAGAAAAAAAAAAAAAGAGAGAAGCAAGAGCTCAGGACATTTTTTAACCAGACTTTCTTTTTTGCAGGGAGAAGCTGGGGGCTGCAGAACCAAGTCTTGATTTTTCAACACTCAGAATATATATAAGTATTACACATAAAAATAAACATAATACAATATATATAATATATATTTCAGCTCTGACCTTGTAAGTCCCTCCTAGTTTGTGAAGAGAATTTATTGTCAAGACATGGTCTCCCCTTGGCCTTTGTAAAAACTGCCAACAAAATAGGACCTTCTCGGAGAGAACAGAGGAGCTAAAATGATAAACATCCATGATGCAGTCAGAACATACAAGCCTATAAATAAATATACCTGAGCGGTAACGGCTTTCAGTCAAGAAAAATTGCTGTTGACCACTGGCCAACAAGTTGGCAAACAGCTGTAGAAAACAGCCCTGTATCACCCTACAGTTTGCAGTGCCTCTCAAACCACACAGGCAGTGAACAGGCTACGGAATATTGTTTTGTCCCTCTGTGGATGCTGCCCCAGTAAATGATTTTCCTTGATCAAGACTTAATCCAATAAGGAAGACACAATAGGAATGTAAACGTCAATTGTAGTTGAGAAATTTGACCTGTTGGTCATAGAAGCATCTTAATTTAATTAGGGCTACTTATTGGAATAAAATAAATGCCCATTGTAGTAAGACTCACAGACAGCTATGTGAAGATAATGTGAAGAAGAGGAAAAGAGGGACCTGACCTAAACTGCCAAAAGTGAGAAACTGCGAGGTCACAGGCAGGACAGACTCCTCTGCTCGCTATTCCTGCCTCCTGGACCGCGCACAAAACCACTGCACTGCTCTGGCACAGCCGCAATAACGCTTCACATTCGGGAAGCATTTTTCATTGAGGCTCTAGGAGGGCTTTGTTGGCGTTGATTATTTAAGGTTCACACTAGCACATTATGGACGGAAAAGCTGTAGCTCAAAGAGGTGAAGTGACTTGTCCTGCGGTCACCCAGTGAGTCACTGGCAGAGCTGGGAGCAGAGTCCCGCCTGACACTGGCACTTCTTTGCTCCAGCCAGCACGACATGGGCTGGCTTAAGAGGCAGCATTTGAGCACATTGAATTGCTCTCTGCAGTCGATTCCTCTCATCTCCCAGATCAAATTAGACTCTTAAGTTTTCCTGCTTTCAAATCTGTGCATAGAGTATTTGGGGTTGGTTGTGCGAATTTCCTGCTGCGTTAAAGGTATGGGCTGGTGTGGTTAACATCCTGTGAAGTGCTTTGAATGTTTAAGGCTTGACACTGCTTTGGCAGACCAAGTATTTCAGTGTGAAACCCCAAAACCAAGGGGGTGAACTCCAGGCCAAACAGATTTGGTCTTATACAATTGCCTAGAGGTACTAAAGCTTGATCTGCATGCCAAAACCCTTAGTTTCTCTCAATCACTGAGACTTTTCAAAGTTTAACTGTTACTTGGCACAACAAATCAGAGCAACTCTTGTAACACTCAGTTTTCAAGTGTTTATAAACAGCCCTTCAAAACCACCTGCAATTAAGTAAGCAAGTTTTCACACTTACAGGTCCAGATCTCTGTTTCGCATTTTGATGTGGTCTCAACAAAACAGTCTCAGAAAATGTGAATGCCAAAGACAAAGTAGTGTTTTGTCTCAGCCTGACACTTAGCACTCAAGTCTACAATCTTGGTTCAGATGCAACTCCAGAAAGCAGGACGTCTGAATACATATTTAATCAAGGAAGCCAGAAGAAAACTGCTTTAAGAAGAGATGCTAAAGGAAAACAATGGAAAAAGGATAAAAATAATTATTTCAAAGCCAAAAAAATAATGGCAGCAGATACAACCCTTGCAGAGCACGGTAAGCACTGAAAAACATGCCTGAGAAAGTTACGGGATTCCAAGACATGGCTTCCACCCAAGAATCCTGCAAGCATGGCACAAGCAAAGCCAGATACAGACATTTTTAAACAGACCCTCAAAACAAAAATTAACAGAAGGAGCTGAACTAGAAAATGTTCACATATAATTCCAGAGCAGATGGACTGTAAGTCTCTGAAACAGAAGGTCTCACCCACAGAAGTTCCTACCCATCCTTAGAGTACGAGCGACAACAAAAGCAGCGTTTATAGATCTGGATGTGCTCGCGTTCACTTACCTCTATGAGACTGTGAGGCTCAACGCATAAATTTGGAGGTTTAACTCTCCTTGGGCCGAGTGCTGCTGGGCTCACAGGTCTGTGGTTGCGATACAGTACATCACTTACACCTGACTGCAGTCGGATTAAAGGTCTTCTGTAGGACCACATGCTTAACGGGGGACCCCGTCCCGATCAGGCCGGTGGGCAGCAGGACTCCGCACACTGCGCTTATGTCATCCTGGTACATAAAGCTGCAAGACTAGGATTTAGATCCAGAGTTCATTGGTATCTGGAGGTGAAATCACAGTTTAGGCCCACCTCTTCCATTCGGAGGGAGACAGGCCATCGCTAGACAGCCCACCGAACCGTTTGGGAGGCATAGGTTGGGAGGAAGGCACAGCCAGGTCTCTGTTGCACAATAATGCTGCGCTAGGGCTCCGGCTTGTGCAAACCAGAAAGAAAACATATTTTAATTCAAGAAGGCTCCCCAATAACAGTATTCTGTTGACCTGAAGAGCAACCTCGTGAAGTGAAAACTTTAAGGCGATATATACTGGTATGTATCTTACAGGGGGACAAATGGGATGTAAAACATCTGAACTTGTCTGGGAAGCTGCCTGGATTTTTGTCTGTCCAGGTAAACCTTTAACTGCAAGAGATTAGGTAACACACAGACCTTTTGCCTGTGCTTTGGGAACCCCAAACTCCTGCATGAATTCAGTGGGGTCTGGGCATCTCAACCTTTTAACTGGCCAAGTTCTGAAAGGGTGAATGAAACGTAAGTATTGGGGGGTTTATTGGCATGTGAACAGGCAGGATCATCACTGGGGGGAGGAGAGTCTGCAATCCAAAAGGACAGAGGAGTTGGATTTGGGGACTGCATTGAGGGCAATGGCTCTGCCTGAACTGATAGATATGGATCTATTGAACTGGTTCTTCCAGCACAGCCTGAGTGCCTGGACTCCTGGCATTTTTCTAGCATAATAGCACATACACGAATGGTAAGGAGTGGCTGAATGAATAAAACACTGCAGCAGGAGCAATAATTTAGGAGTCCATCTAACAGACAATGGCTTTCAGGGCTATAAATACCTATGAAAGCTTCTGGTTACAGGGCCAGAAAGCCTCGGTAGGACTGGTCTAAGCACTGCGGTGGCACTGATGCCCCAAAACTGGTGCAGAAGGCAGGTGAGACTGCAGCACCCTGCAGCACCCCTTGCACTGGGACCCTCACCCAGGTGGTCTCTGCGAGCACTTTACACCTCATACCCAGCAGCCAGATTTGCAAAAGGACATGGGGGAAGGGAGTCACATTTTCCAACATTCAGGATCCTCCAGAGGAGAAGTGATTGTCAAAAGAATTCATTTTATATTTACACGCCTAAGTATAGGCTGTTAAACTCACCTGGGAGTCTGATCCAAAGAGCTCATACTGCATCCTGCCTGTCCTCGGGGATGCTGGAGGTACCCATCCCCCTGCTTCGCCACACCTCAGTGATTTCGACTGCCAGCCCTCATAAACATAAACCTGCATAAATCAGGGATTTACTGCTGGGAAGCTGAGCACTGATCACAATTGCTCTAGCTCCATAGGTAGGCCTGGCTAGAACATGGTAAGAATTCTCCCCTGCGGGGACTTTTAAGCAACTGCCAATAATTTCCCATGCTCCCAGTGCCAATAATAAATAAATAAATAAACAGGGGGAAATGCAAATGGAGAGGACACGTAAAACTGCCAAACCAAATTCAGGACGCAAAAGAAAAAAGGAGGGGAAAAAAAAAAAAAAGGCATTGAGAAGAGCACAGTCTAGCCAGTAACACTTTCCAGTCCCATCCATAGCTGAGCTCAGAACAGTAATTCCTTGTTTGCAGGCTCCTCTGTTAGAAGCTAAATGTGATTGCAACTGAAGTACATTGATTAACCCAAAATAACTTTCCCTCAATTTGCTGGCTGCTCAAGAATACTCAGGAGACCTGCTTTTGTTCTGAACTAGTCACTCAGGAGCTCTGGCTCCAGTCCTTGTGCATCTATTGAAACTGAGTGAACCAGAAAAATGCCAGGAACTGCACAAGGACACATAGTACAGTTTAATTAGTTTAGAGAGAGGAGTTTATTTTTTTTCCAAGCATCACTTGGGCAAATTGTTGTTGTTGTTGTCTTTTTTTTTTTTATGGTCTTGTTAACATAATTTCATGGTTGCAGTTTTTGTTCCTGTGCTTAGCCAAGCAAACTGTAGCGGTTACAGCTGGTGGAGGCCTGAGAGGGAGGGCTGGGACAGGCTCTCTCTTCATAGAAAAAACCCCAGTAGTGTGGTATTTTATCACGCTGCTTGCAAAATGATGTGTTTAAAGGGCAGAATTGTCAATGTCAGATGCGAGGCTGAGGTACCTATTAATAAACAGCCTCTGCATAGGAAATTCTTCACAGACTTTAATCAGGAATTTTCCATAGTAACGCCGTGTTCCTACAGCTAGCTCAGCGACAGTGGTTTAAATTCCACCCAATGGACTTTGCATTCGTCTTTGAAATAGAAATAATACGTGTGAGATCACAGGTGCTTCATTCCCTTCATTAGCAAACATTTTATGATGGCTTTTTATTCCTCTGCTTTCCTCCCTGTACGTACATGTGAGCTGAAATGGGAAGTTAATTTTAGAATGACTGAAAGATCTGGAACAAAATGTAGCCTAAAATTCAGGTTCAGATTCAATGCTGTTATTATCATAAAAGTTGATCTAAGAGATCCTTCCATAAAATGATGGAACTCTCACAAGACTCACTGCTCTCGTAAGTCGCACAATATCATACATCAAACTCTTGCAGGAGTGGCTGTTATTACAAGTTTGTGGTCACATCTAAACAAGGAAATAAGCAGCTTCTGCTTTGGGATTTAACTCAGAACTGAGAAAATCAAATCTCAAGACTCTAAAGCAAACGTCTCCCTTTGATCCAAACTCCAACAACTGTGGGGCTTTTTCCATCTCCGGATTTAACCGTTCAGCCACGCCAGCACTATTCAGCTGATTGTGAATGCTGGAGGTGGAAGAGCCACAAGTGTAAAACCGCCCGGGAAAACGAATGCCAGCTCTCCTGCCACTGTCTCCCTATTTCCTTCAATCATTTTTAGTTTCTTCAAGCCAGTTTCATACATCTTTGTGAATGCTTGCCCTTATCCTCTCCCGAGCATGACTATGCTCCTTCTGTTGGCCAAACCCTCCTTTCCCTGGCTCTCTGAGATAGCCTCCCTGGGATTTGTACACTGGCAGGGACTGCAGTCCCAGTTTATCATTCTGCAATTAGCAGGTGGAGTCTCCTCTAGTATCACCTGTCGTTCCCAATAATTATCTTACCTGCCACCCACTGCAAGATTGAGTCGTAAAAGATCAGCACCCCAGTGCCTTATATCTGACTCCTAAGTTAACCACCTTATCCCAAAGGCATTTTGTTTGCCAAATGGAGTCCCTGACTACTTTTCTGCTAAGTTCCACAGGTGTTATATGCTATGCATGCCACAGGCTAAATAAAAGCTTTAATAACCCTATTACTCCAAGGATAGATGTCTTTCCACTTTATTCTGGTTTTCAATTTTATAGACCAAAACCATCTCAACTGCAGTGGATTTATGCTTAGGCCACAAATTGCTTGAGGCTAAAAGAATATACCAAAGAGGTATCACTGGCTGTTCAGCTTGTTCATGTACTTTTTTCTATACATTACATCCACTTTGAACACTGCTGAAGAGAAGATAGATACCGGGCTAGACGAACACCTGGTCTGATCCAGACTGCACTCTATTCTTAGGCTTTTATAAAGGTATTTGCTATATGGCCTAGCAACAAAAGGCTAAAAAGTTAACCAATACAGACATCATGCAAATCTACCCAACGTGCTGAAAAAATGACAGCTGTAGGATATGTTATAATAAAGAATCCGAAATCATGTGTCTTATCTCATATGCCAGTAACAGTGCATTTGAAACAGGCTGGAAATAACAGCTATTGAGACAACCTAATGGAAGTGCAATAGGCTTCCTGTGGCTTTATTTCTTTTTCAGGAGCGAGTATTAACGAATTCAGCAGCAAACTCAGACCCCACGTTCAGCAAAACTTCCACAAGCAGCTTAAGGAGTGATTGATGGGTAATTTTCCAGATCTCAACAATAATAAGAACAGCAACAAACATGAAAGGATCCAGCAGCATTTTTGTGTAGTAATGTTTAATGGCTCAGTGTCCTATTGTAACGATTGTTCCCTGGGTCTGCGGGGGGAGCTGGTTTTAATCAATGGAGCCCTTTGGAATCAAATGCAGGTATTTACTCGAATGCGACACGCAGACCAGTGTTTGTCTAGCTAGCAGTCTGCCTGTGTCAGCTAATGCTGTGTTTGGAAGAGGTTTCTGACTCTGACAAAGAAATGGATAACCAGACATTTCCTCATCATCCCATCTAAAAATCTGGGAGTGGATGGCATCCATGAATGAGAGGAGAGACTCTCTGCAATCAATAAAATGAAGCTGGCCTCTGAATCTCAGCAAATAAACAAAGCCATGATCCCAGGTCAGCCCTCAGATTTTCAGCAGTATAAAGAAGTGGAGAAGACAGGCTGCTGATTTTCAGTGTTTGGCTGTAGGTCCGCTTTTTTCTCCTGGCGCCTGTGGGAACTTCACCAGACAAGGAGGTCAGGAGAGGGACCACCACTTAAAATAAAGACTGTGAGACTCTCATGGCTTTTCTCTTCACAAAGAAGAATTATTATCTCCTCTTTCCAAGCATACTGACATGCCCAAGGTCAAATCCGAAGGGACAGAGCCACAGTTACAAACCCAGACTCTTGAGGAAATGCCTAATCTAACGTATTGCCCCAGCAGATTACCTTCATGTGACACACTGCACCGTTGCCCTGTGTTCCCTGCCCAGGGAACCAAACCGAGTTGAAGCTGAGTCACAATTCCTAACATTGATTAGACTGGCATTACTATGTAACGATGCTTATTATTATTTAGTGCTTGATAAGGACAGGATCCCATTTCACTTGTAAGGCATCTTTGGACCCTGGCTTCAAGCAAACAATGTGTAAAATAAAGAAATGAGCATCCCTTACACCTCATAAGTGAAATCAAACTGGGGTGGAATCCTGCCTCATTCCAACAGTTGTCACTAGATTTTGAAGCTGTACGTTAAACCAGCATTTCTGCAAGTTGGGAGAGCGATATGAACCCGGAATCAGAGGCTATGAAATCCTTTGTATTTGTATAGCCTCTGCCAAAAGTGCTTTATTAGCAGGTCACAAAGTCTCGTAGGCTGGAATTTCTGCAGTAAATTGCATTCAGACTAAGCTCACAAATCATTAGCCATGCAATCTTGTTTATCCCGCTAGGAATTGGAGTTTGTCCTGTTACAAAATCAAAGCAGCAAGGTTGAATGGTTCCAAGTGAAAAGCCTAACAAGTGAATAAGATTCTCTGAGGAGGGACAAGGGGGCTGGAGGGACAGTCACTTAATGTAAACATGGCCAGGACATAGCATGTGAATGGTCCTGTTGAGGTGAAATCACACTGAACAGCGAGGGAATCACATCGCCCTGTTGTTTATTCTGCAGCATGCTGGGGAGTTTGCTCTGGATGCCAACAGCCCCTGAAACAGGCAAACAGCAGTTTTTATTCTTCCACTAATGCATGTGATTAGGATGTGTACAAAAGGTTCCCTGGGAAATTAAGCACGCTCCAAGTTGGGGAGCTCTGCCTGGTGGGGGGCAAGGCACAGAGAACTGGTTTATGGGAAGAAGATGGGGATTTCATTACCGAAAGATTCTTAATTAGTATAGATTATTTAAAAGACAAAGAAATATTGTGTATTTTTTTCATGTGACAAGACCAGATTTTGCTCCACAGTGCATATGTCTTCCCTAAGACCTGACACTGTAGCTCATTGCAGGGGGGTTGGCTGCAGCCTTTCTGGGGCTGCTAGTGCAGCTCAGAGCAGCCCAAACTGGAGGGTTCACATAATGAGGTGTCTTGAGAATCGGGCATAACAGGTTGGAGTTGAGGAGAAAAGGAGAAGGTCCAAGAGAAGCTCTTTTACCTCCTGGTGGTCCCTGTGATGGGCAGTGGCTGGACAAGGACCTGGTGGCTACACATGGGCTTGTCCAGCTTCCTTGGGGCTGGGTCAAATAGCACAGAGATTTTGCCCCTCTAAAACACCAGCTTTTATCATTTACTGTCGAACACTTAATTGCCAATTTATTGGTAAAGTTTCAGGTACTACCTAGATCGCTTAGTTCTCGGGCTGCACCTCTCCTTACTCTTACCATATCCTCCACTCCACGCTACTTCTCAAGCACAGGTATTATCTTTGGCTACTTCTTATAGCGCTGACACTCACCAAGTCCAGCCTCTGGGCTTGTTGGGAACCAGTACAGCACAAAATATAACTGGAGTAACTATCAAAACCCAATACCCTTCATGTATTTGAGACAGACTTATCCTCTGCACCAGTCACCTGCTATAGTCCGATAGCATTCTCCATTTTAAAGCCTGTAGCCGCTTTTTCTGGGAGCAGCACTGAGATTCTGGCAGCCCATCACCCACCACAGATCATCAAAGCACCCAATTTGCAAACAATTCATAGGCTGAAATGTATTTGCTGCTATTCAGCAAACTCTTCTGCCTATCAGCTGAATGTGGAAAGCAGATTTGGATCAGGAGAGAGCAACAAGAAGGAATAAAGGTTGATTTAGCAGGTAGGTTTTTTCACAAAATTAATTTTTTCACTTCCAAGACAATGTTTTATAAGCTCAGGCTAACTTTGCAGAACCCAGAAAATCACCAAGGCGACGCTAAATGTCAAGACTGGCTAACAGCAAACGAGCCATTGCAGCATTGCGCACGTGAACAGAACCGTACTACCTCTGCAGCCTGTGAGCAGGGAAAGCCATGTACAGCTTCCTGTTATGTTCATCAGTAATTACACAGAAAGCAACACACTATGCCCTGAACAATAAATAACCAGGAATGACACAATGCTGTCTACGGATTACATATAGCTGGCAGAGGGTCAGAAATTGGGTTCAGTTCCAATGTGTAATCAGAAAAACTGTTACATCTCATGTGAAAAGTCAAGATTTTTCTTTCATTGCAGCGTATATTAGCATTGTATGTTCCCAGAATAAGAAAAGCTTTTTGCTTCTTCCAATTCAGTAGAATACCTGCTTATGTTAACATTTACATTACTTTCTCTGAGTACATAGAGCACCATGTATGAAAGGCATCACATTTATATGAGCTCATTCGGGAACTTAATTTTGTGGTACCCTGCAAGTTCAATATACAAAATACACTGTCTGATTTTACAGTAATTGTACTAAAATGACAGGTTTTTTTAAAAAAACAGTAGAAAGTACCCTTTGGATTCTCTCTGCTTGAATGGCAAATGTACTGAGAATAGATGAATGCCAAAAGCAACTGTTGTCATGCTTTCTTCATGGGGTCCCAGGTGTATTTCCAGTATTTGCTTTATTATGTTATATAAATACACGTTGAGGAAGGGGAGTTGCACATCACCTTTGAGCATCATTGCTAATAATGGATTAGATTCCTCTCTTCATTTTTCAAACCCATCTACCTCTTTGAAGGAGCCTGTGTAGGGCAAAGTCCTTTGCTAAGGGAAATTACGGTCAGAACCACTTTTCGAGGACTGTCAAAACTGATCAGGCCTCAATTCTGCTACGTGGTGCAATCAGTCCAAAGGCTGGCATGGAAAGAGATAATCTCTGAATAAATGCTTGTGGAGGCAAGGCTGAAACTTCGGCGCAGCAGGAGCTGTAGAAAAAGTACATGCCTCTATCTGGACTCCTCTAGCAGGTGATGGTATCGTAGCTCTCCTGCCTTCCACGTGAGCCCAGCCATTACAGAACCAAAACCTGCATGCATGCCTGTGTACACCCCCCCGCCACATCCCATCAATCCGGTGATGAGGATCTGCACCAAGGAGCAGGAGCAAGCCCTGCACCCACATAAAATCACATTCTAACACCAGAAGAAAAAAAGCAACGTTACAGGCCAGCTGGCATCAGGCAGGATGGGAAAGCAAGAGCAACTGCCAGTTCTCTGATGCACTGCAGCATTGAATTGTGTCAGCCACTGCACTGCTAATGTGGTTTTGTGGCTCTTCTGCTCCAGAAAGAACAAGCAGCACCAAGCATTGCAGGTGAAGACGCTTTCAAACTACAAATTTCCAAGAAAGCCACTCTTTCAGGGATTTAAAACACAAAGGCATTGCAAGGACACATGCGGAAATTTAACAAAAACTACTCAAATGGATATAGAGGCTGTGGATTTACTGCTTCCCTATTCCCCCACCAGCTCCATGGTAGCACTGGGTACGTGTTCAGGCAGCAGAAAATGCTGGTGCTTTCACGGAGGTGCAGCAATGAGAAAGGCGGAGAGAGGAGGCACACACGCGTGTGCAGAAGTCATAAATAGGAGCCCCGTCGGCAGCAGCAATGAGGCATGGAGACAGCAGCCAAACGACAGGTTACCATGAAATCCCACAGGGACAATTGATCTTGGCGCTTGGCTGTGAGAGAGATAACATCACCGGTGCCCGGAGCTGCCGGAGTTATGGGCTCTGACCCGGCCGGGGAAGATCAGCCAACTAATCTATCACCAGCAGAAGAAGGGCTGCAGCCATGCAGCTGGATGAATAAGCAACGTGAGACTCTTGTAACTCAGAAGCACATGGATGTATAGCGCCAGCCAAGGTGCAGGGATGTAACCTGTGCGCAGGTGTCGTTATCAGACCAAGGTTAATTCAGCCTCGCGGCTTTGCTCAGCCAGGTACAAGCGTGGAGGTGAAGGAACAAACCAGCAGCGAGGTCCCGAAGCCGGGCCCACGGACGACTGGCTGGACTCCGACCACGAAGAGCAGCATCACGCAGGGCTAACGCCACACGTGTACCTCAGCTGCCATGTCCCACTGCGAGAGGCTATTCTGGGAGCTGGAACAAAAGAGTTTCCTCTCGCAACCCAAAAAAATACCCTGCAGTTGTTCATGAAGGTTTTCCAGCTGGGCAAAGGTTATGCTGTCCGTGCACCTGCTGTGGTTTCCTTGAAATATGGAAAGAATTTTCTGGGTGACACCAGTGAATTCGCTACCTGGCAGAGCCATTACACGTGAATGAAATCCTTGAGAAGTGATTGAGCTTTACAGACCGATGTATGCAGCAACAGTGTCCGTGCAGCCTACACCCAAACCCGCTGCTTCATGCAGTTTTTCATGATTAAAATAGATTTATGGTTAAAGTAGGAGTGCCTTGTCTCTGGGAAAATTCAGGTCTATTTGGTAAAGATGAGCAAGGAAAGGGTCCCAGAGCGTAACAGAGCACATTTCAGAGCATATTGCAGTGGCTTTGGCTTGGATCTGTGCTGAGTGTGTGTTTCTGGGAATGAGGCATTGCAGCCAGAAAATCCACCTCTTTCTCGCATTTCCACGAATTCCAGATGCATTGGCAGCTCACCTCTGGCCTAGGAACAGCCAGCCAGGAGGGGGGATATATTGGGCTGTTTTCTGCCCATGTACTCCCTTCAGAGGCTTTTGCGTTTTCATTTTTTAGACTCTTGTCCTACCCTGAGCTGAGGTGCATAAGCATTGTGCATTAAAAAAGGTGGCTTCTTAAAAAAACAGGCCTGTGTGACAAAGTTAATGCCATGGCTGTTGAGAAGAATAAAGTATTGATTTGTCTATGTTTTTTAAATGACTTGAAACCATGATATGATTCTGCCTTAAAGCAAAAATCCAGCCTGTATTTCATCATTATAGAAGGGGGGGGGAGAGAGAGAGAGATTCCTGCAGAGATTATTGTATTTGTGAGACTGGGGTTTTTTTCCTCTCTGCACATGAACAGCCCATGTGAGACTAAGTACTTTCCATGTGACTAACTCATTCCCATGCTTGCTGTGTAACAGGGCATTTAAAGCATCAACAGGCAAGGTCAGAGCCTGTTTGTTGATGCTAACGTGAGAACAAACATTGCAGAAAAAATTAGGATTATAAAAGTACATGTGTGTTGCCCCCAAGCCTGTTCCCTTCTGGAGAACAGCCTGGGTTTGCCAGGGATTCTCTTCTCCCTGTCCCTCCATGCTCTCTAGCATCTGAGATAGGAGGGAGCCCCACTAGAGCTGGAGGGAAGGCGAAGGAGCCGAGTCAGGTGCCGACACGGTGCGTGGAGGCACGGCATCGCGCGGCCGCTGGGACGACGGGGGGTACCAGCCCCGGGGAGAGCTTCCTGCTTCCCTAACAGCTCTTATCTGTCCTGCTCCGTTAATGCAGTATGGTATCTCCAGGAAGCAGGGAGCTTCTTAAGCTACCACATTAGTATTTACTGGTGTGATTATTTAGATTTGTATAATTTGTATTTTGTTAGGCTTGCCCTTTCTCCATCCAACTCTGTGCTTGCGACAGCAGTTCTGACCAGGCAGGAGCTGAGCAATCCCCCATTGATAAGAGCAGGTGATGAAATGGTTAATGTCCTGTCTCAAACTGATATCTGAACACATCACCATTTGGGGTTTTTTTTTAAGTTTCCTGTGTCCATAATGGTGGTTGAAAAGAGCAGAGGGATCAGATTAGCATATGCATTTCAGAGGTATGAACGTTTTGAGGAGGCATTACATTTTTAACCTGAACTATAGCCATTTCAGTAGGAAATCTTATTTGACTACAAAAGCAGAAAAGTCAAAGTAATCGCCCAGAGGTGGTTCTATCAGCAATTTACACAGCTCCTTGCCTCAGATAGGAAGGAGATGCCTCAAAGCTTGGGTCGATCGCCAGCCCCTTCCACATCTACATCACGAACTGCTTTGCGGCTGCAAGAAAGCCTGGTCAATCCAGCCTTGATTTCCACCCCTCTGTGCCCCTCTGCTGTGAGTTGCACCAAAGTGGGTGAGCTCTGTAGCTTCAAGTGCTGGTGAGAGACAGATCCGAAGGACCAAGTCCCATTTCCCCATGGGGCCAGTACAGTGAGGGCAGAGCGTTGTGTGCCCAGCCTGTCCAGCCCCACTGCCATCCCAAGCCTGAAAGGGAGGGAGATGCTGTCTCAGGCACCCACTCAGTTCTTGGCTTTATGTCTAACATATCCACATTACTGCTGCAACACCATTAAATGCTTTTTTTCTTTTTTTTTTTTTCTTAATGACTGCTGGAACATCTTTGTAATCTTTTTTAACCTTAGAACTGTACAGAAAGTGACAGCACAGTAACTATTTGCAGCTCTTCTGGATGTTTATCACTGACACGACAGACACGACTCTGGGCTGCTGCGACTTCGACAGCCCTGCAGAGAAGTCCTGACATCTCCAGTTCTGGAGGACAAATGTGTGAATGGGCAGAAAGCAGGGAGAGACAAACATTTATTGATCCACTGCTGCAAGTATAAAGGGGCTTTACAGCATTACTGTCAGTGATGGGCTGATTGTGCTGATTAAAACAAAGTAAAATGAAGAGGAACTGATCAAATATCCCCTACCAAGAAGTGATGAAGGTATCCAAAGCTCACATAACATAGATCCTGGTCTGCAGCATTTCTAATGTTTGATTAATCACTGGTATAAGCTTGTAATTAACACTAATGAGATGTAGCACAGAAATCCTTGAAAACTGTTCAAATCAAGTTTCAGCTTCTTTCTGATCCATGATTTACACTGCAAGCAACATCAGTTTTCTCTCCAGCTTCTGGTGGTGCGCAGTTCCTCCTCAATACACTCACACTGGTTCAGCAGCAACTACATCTTGCTGCAGAGGCAGTAACGTATGAACCTTGCTATTGACATTCAAACAGATGGAAAGGGACAGTTACCCAGGCTTCAAAGTCACCAAGCCACTAGCTTAAGTGCCAAATACTTCTTGGTTTTGCCAACCAATTTGATCATTGGGCTAAAGGTCAAGAAATAATTTTCCTCTGACTTTACAATTCCTTAGCCACTTTCTTCCGTCTCAGTGCATCTAAAACCCTGGGAATAAAGAACTGGCTCCCTTTAGCCTCTTGTGTGTTTGACTGTCTGTAATTCCTACAAAAACATGTTAAACCTGAATGAATCTCTACAACGTAAAATGGCACTGACCAGCCTGACTGCTATCTCTTTTGCTTTTGTTCTGCTGGAGGATCAGCTATGTAGCTGTACAGAAAAAACGTGGGCTTGGTTTGTTCGCCACATGTTTTCTGCTCTTTACAAGCATGTTGAAAGTGATTTGTATCTTTTAGCTTGCGGAGTAAAACTGATACCACTGAGGGGCTAAAGGGCAGGATGGAGAAGGAACTGGATGTGAAATTAAGAAATGTGAACTCTGTCACCCTTGAACACAGTGGCTGCAGCGAGGGAAAGGTGAAGTTATTTGGCAAGCAAAGAGCAAAATGAATGGCAGTTGAAAGGCAGTGTTTTGATAGGCACTAATTATTAAACTGTAATTAGCACAAGGATGCAGTGATCTGTTCAAATCCCAGCTAAGCAAACAGGTAGAGGTTAAAGACAAAAGTAACTGCAGAGTTGCCAACCTTGTGGCTGCAGATGCTGAAGAGGCACAGCACAGGCAGCACGGCCACGTGCTGATCCCCCGTCTTTTAAGGCACGACACTTTGGACCTGCGTCCTATCATCTGATACCATGGAGGGAAAAGAGCAGATAGGTTAGTTTTGGAGAACCACAGTGGTACCCTGTTGTGCACAAGTCAGAGCTGGATTCCCAGCAGGCATCCTGGTCAGCCCCGCGAGCCCAGAGGAGGCTGGAGCCGGGATGAGCAGCCAGCGGGCAGCTGGAGCTGCGGGGCAGGGTTTGGTGGGGAACCAAGGGCTGGCCAGGCTGGAGCGCTGCTCAGCCCAGAGACCATGGCTGGGCACTGAGGCTGAATTGGACCTGGACCTCAGTGGGCATTGGAGGCTCGGATGGGATGCAGGGCAGGGGTATGGTTGGGGTGAAGGGACCGAGGGCTCTCCGAGATGCTCAACCCAGAGAGGAAGCAGCAGGAAAACAACACCTACAGCAGGGGAGGCACTGAAAATCAGGAGAACAAGATTTAAAACTGTTTCCTCCAATACAATGGCAGTTTCAATCATGTTTATCCACCACAGTGAGACATTTGAAAAACCTGAGCGTGTTAGCAGCAAACCAAGCCTAAAAATATTGTGCTATTGAAAAGCCTCACTTTCCCTCTCCTACAAAGCCATTCTGAAAACTAACCAAGGGCTGCGAGAGACCTGAAACTTTTCGCTTTGCCTTGAGGGTGTAGTCGACTTGTCACTGAATCTAAAAATAGTCTTCAAAGTATTGATTAACCCATCTGAAGGAAGCAACAATGAATTAGAAGAAAATGAAACCAAGCAAAGCTTTAGAGTGTATTTGACAGCCAGATCTGGGTTAGGAGTAGCAGAACATCCTTTCTTATGAGTGAGTGACTGTTGCTTTGTAAAGATACGATATTTTTATTCATTCTCAGCCAGCAGCACTATAGCTATAGAAGTCCACTCAGCATGGTAGGAAGACCTTTCTCCTAGGATGGTAATTTAGCTATTCAGTGATTTGCTCCTGACTAATTTTTTACTTGTGTCCTTTTCTTTTTTCAAACACAGGATGATTCTCCAGTATGTAGTCTGGAGTTTTAGGGTTTGCTTGATAATCTCTTGGTTATTTGTGTAGTTTTAAGCGTATAAAATTTATAAAGATTATTACCAAGAAAAGTAAGTCTCCCTTCCCCCTCCTCCCTCGCCGAGAGAGCAGATCCAGACACACACACACACAAAAAAAAAAGTACTATAAAATCCTATTGAGCACTCAAATCCCAGGAGAAAAACAATGACAATGCTTAAAAATAGAAAAATTAGGATCTTCCTTCCACAAGATTTTATATGAGTTCATTAACTGACTCTATTTAAATTTGAGAGCTAACAAAGGTCAAACTACTAGTCTTAATATCACAGTTTCATTGGAGATCAAAGCAAGTATATGACTATATGGAGCATGCAAAAGTGCAGCATCGAGCATGGATTCCTTCACAAACATTCTTCTGTTACCGGGAGAAATCCGATTACAATAGGCAGGTACCTATAATCACATCAGCTTCATGATAACTCTTCCTCCTGTGTCTCAGTATCTCCCAATAAACCAACAATCAGTGTGTGTAAACACCACATGATGGCTGATCTCTGTTATTATGACCTTTCTCATGGTGAGTAATCTCATCTGCCCTCACAAGTGAAGATAATTGCTAGATTAGATTAGTGCTCACATATTATATTGCATATCTCATGGATATTTTTTCCAGTCCTATGGGTGCAGTAGGACTGACTGGGAAAAGCTCTAGCTGAGATCTACAGGGAGGGAGAGGAAAGGGATGGATGGCTCCAAAGACTGTTAAGGCTGCAGTAAAGGGTAAATACAGTCATCAGCGAGGTAGAGGTTTAACTCCTTATCTTAAGACATCTTCACATGCTTTACTGAGCCAGGCAACTCCAGCTGGAGCCATTTGACTGAAAGGTCAATAAGCAAAATGCAGAGTTTGGAGAAAGAAAAAGTTCACAAGGGGGAAACAATTCTATGAAAAGTCTAAAAACAAAACCAAAAAAATCTCACTGTGCCAGAACAGACCTATGACACGAAGGAAACAGCACAGTACCTGGAGCTCTTTCAAATCCAGCCAGGATCAGTAATGACCAAAACAGCCCTCAGAACGCTGCCTCGCTTGGCCAAGCTGAAAAAATTCCTAGTGTGGAGGCTTTTTCAAAAGCTAAACTTCACTTCTTCAGAGACACACCAAGCAGCCACCAGACAATGACCACTTTTGGCTACTGCCACAGCAGGTCATGCTCACAGGGTAGGTCTATGATAGAGAACAAATATTTTCAGCACAAGCCAAAGCCTGCCTTCAAATCTAAATTCAGTCTATCCAGAAAGTTGGGATGCAAGTCTCTGCTTAAGCAAATGTTTTCAAAATTGCATGAGGAAAAGTCTGCCACCCATTAGTGTGAATCCCTACCGGCACGGGGAGATGTCCCAATATGCTCACGCCCACTCCATCACCACCAGCCCTTGCACTGGTGACACACGGCCAACAAGGCAGACAAACTGATTGTGGAGTCCTTCCTAAGTCCCAAAATATTACATACTACAAATTTAGGCTGCTTATGCTCTTGATAAGGGCTATTCTGGATAAATCAGATAGCCTTTCTGTGAAACACAGTGTGTTTCTACTGACAGAAGTTGAAACAGATGCTACATGATTTTAGCTCTGAAGATGTGTATTTTCTTTTTGCCTGACTGATAAGGTACTTTAAACTTGCCCAGGTATTGGGAGACAAGCAAAGTAAAATAGATCCTTTCTCCAGTTTGTTCTTTTCATTTAGAAATTGCTGATCATTTAATACTGGAGGAAAAACTGTTAGATGTAAAGGAGACGCAGCAAATTTCTAAATGCAGCACCTCTAAAGAGAACAAATACATTTGCAATGTCATGAAGAGAGGAGTGGTCTATCAGATGAAACGTTTGCTGTGGAGGGGTTCGTGCCAGCTCTCTGCTAACGGCATCCATTGCAAGTGTCCTCTACAGCAACTGCAGCGTGAAGGCAACAAAACACCTAGCACTGTTTTGACAGTGAATGGTAACTAATTAATACAAATTGCATAATTCTCTCTTTCCTGTTTTTTAGCAACTGATCTTCAGATCACAGTTGTACCAACAGCAAACAAATAGACCCTCACAGACTTCTAGAGAGCATTCGTATCTTCATTTTACAGTGGGGGAAATTGAGGCACCAAGACTTTAGATGACGCTAATCAACGGCAAAAAGATCTTTGGATCTCAGTGCAGCCAAGGTTTACCCTTAGGAGTTTTAAATGACCTTCCCAAAGTCTTAACAGAGTGAACCTGTGACCACTAGAAAGCTGTAGCTGCAAGATCAGCAGTGTCACATCAGATCATCCCTGCTTTCCATCTCAGGATATTAGCTTCCTCCAAAGCAAAACGCTGAAAATGCAAAGACCCCTAATCCAAAACATGTGCCCACAAGCCTAACAGGGAAAACAACATTTCCCTCTGCTTATTCAGTTTCTTTTTTTTTCACATGCACTGAGAAAATCCCACCAGGCAGTTTGGTAATTACTGCAGGAAAAACAACCCCCCCTCTTGCCTTCAACGTTCATGCAACAGTCTGAGATGTCTCTCAGGCTTTCACCGCACCCTCTCCAACTGCACCATCCTGGTTTCATGGCACATGTGGACCACGAGGGGCATTTCCCCAGCAGCCCACATCACCGCTCTGGTTTGCTTTCTGAAAGGCCATTTCAGGAGGCCAAATCCTGAAATTCTGCTGAAAGTTTAATAGAGTTTGTGAAGTCTTTAAAACAGGCAGAATTAAAAAGGTATTTGGTAATTTCTCCAAATACCTGAATCCGTGTCTAGCAAATGATACAAGAGAGGTAGAAGAGAATTTGTTTTAAACTACTGATGTCTGCCTCACCTTATAGAACTTGATGGCAAATTCAATAAATATACATATTTCGTAGCACCTGGACAGGTTATTCACTGTCTGCAGGTGGGTGCGCGTTTTGCTGTCATGCAAAAGGAGTGTGTTTAGGAAAGAGGGGGTACCCAGCCTTTTGGGGGGGGGGTTCTTGGTTTGGTTTTTTTAAGGTGAAGGAGAAAATACACCTGCCAAAGAAATGAACCTGGGTTGTGAATAAATGAACTCACAGAAGGAAGGAAATGTTTGTTTAGCTCTCATTCTCTTTATGCTACACCTGGCTGCCAGAGCCACTGCAAAATTTCTAACAATCTTACCAGGCTATTTGCATTTAAATCGCTTTTCCTGACATTATGTAAATCTCTTAGTAGAGCTGAAGTTTTCTTTTTCTCTCGGGAGCTGCACTCAGTGGCTTGCTCTCAGTCCTACCCTGTTCTCCCCCCTTTGCTCCATTGGGTTATATCAGCACCACATGAAACTATTTATGAAACCCCAGCTCTCATAGGTTTTGTCTGGAGCTGGGTCAAAGATGATGGTATGCAGATTTCTCAGATCTTCATAACAAAGTTACATTACAAATGAATTCATGCTTAGATCTGAAAGAGAACATATGCTTAGGTCCAATGTTACCACAGTTCAGAGGGGTTCTCATAAGGCTGTATTTCCAAAGTGACTATTCAGTGGTATCTTCAACTACTGTCTATTTAAAGATTCTGCTGCATTGGACTGTATCAGAAGAGCACTCTTACCAGTTGAGGAACTGTGTGGATAATTTTTTAACCCAAGAAGTTTGCATTTTTCCCCTCTGTGAATTTCAGACAGCTGGAAAGAGAGTATCAGGTTTGCCGCTCTAGCTCCAGTCTAGCCCCAAACCCAGAACTCTGTCCAGACCTGTGTAAAACACCTACATTTGGGCAGATACTTGATTTCATGATGAAATTCTGTAAACTCGGTTTTAAATGGTGGATGAAAAGAATAGCATAGCAGCAATAGGAGTCTAAAAATTGCAAGCAAAGGCAATGTCAGCTGTGCTTTCTACAGTCTTTAAGTCAAGACAGAGAAGTAGGAGCAACAAAGACGACGTGAGAAAATTGCCTCTGCTCTAATTCTGGACTTGACTGGAGACCGCTCCATTCCCTACCTGAAATTACTACAACTCCAGGGCTTTCCTAATTAACTTCCTATAGCGCCTGCGGACTGCAACCCAGACGAGACAGAGCATGGAGCATCTACAGCTCAAAGTCTTTTGATACTGAATATTCAGGCACTCCTAAAATACTTCATTGCTTAGATGGGGGGGGGGTTTGCAACACAACACCATTTGCCAATCTCATATTACCCAGAGAATGCCCATGTGTCAAGGAAATTCCCAGCTGGTAGGTGGGATGGGCTACTTTCCATAGGAGCAGCATAGGGAAATGGGAACAAAGACTTGGACAGGAGCCAGGGCTCATAGACACTACAATAAAGTTATCTGGATATTTGGGTGGGCACATGCACCTTAGCTTGGAAACAAAATAATCAATTAAAACCTCATTATTATATCCTCTTAATGTTGTCATAAATGAAAAAAGAAATATCTCCGCTTTAACACCAGACACCCAGTCAGAGAGCATCACCTGGTATTTGTTAGTCATATTAGCCTAACGTTTTGCAGCCCTCTCTAGTAGTTGCAATGTACTTTTCACCCTGCTCTCTAGGTACCATCCACTGGATATACTATAGGGTTTAGTGTCTCCCAAGTAAACCACTAATGTTTGCCAAGTACTTTGAGATCATCTGATGAAAGGCTCTATAGAGCCACAATCTATTATTTCTTAGTCAGAAAAACACATTTGCTGAACAGGAAGAACAAAAGAATGAGCTGTGGGCCCCCAATAAGCATTCAACACAAGTTAATTTGCTCAGCAGCTGTATTTTGCTGAGACAGATTGCATATTTTCATTGTTAAAATAAAAATGTCCACTGGGCTTGTATCCTTCATGCTTTACATTGCTGCCTGTTACATTCCGAGTCTAGTCTAGTGAACAAATTCAATTCCTTTAATAAATAAGAGATCCACTCGAATAATTTTGCCTTTGTCCAGGCAAAAATTAATGAAGCCAGAAGACATACAAGGCTGCAGAATCTTCCCCCTCATGGAAAAAAAATAGTGGAAATCTGGCACCTAGCAAGGCAGGCAGTATGTGTGAATCATGGCTGCCTGCCGACGCGCCTGATTCAGAGCAAGGCAATAAGAACAATAATACTGTGCTACACCAACTAACCTTCAAGCTTAGTCACAGTTTCACACAGCTAATGAGCAGAGGGAGCAATGAATCTTCGATTTATGGTGCTCTGTTCCAATAGATTTAGCCTGAAGACAACAGCAGCATTTCCTTGCATCTCTAACGACTTATCTTGTCTGTAGGTCTTTTTTTTTTTCATTGTCCTTCCCTACATCCGTGAGGTTTTTTTTAAATCATTACTGAATTTTTAAAACCCTGGTGGGTAAATTCTTATCATCAGCTCCTACAGTAAAAATATGGAGTAACACCCATGAATCTGCCAAATTTCACTCCTCGTTGTTTTTCTCATCTCCCTGTCTCTCCCGCATCAGACAGTTTACATAGAATTATCAGGGCTGTCGTGCAATACTCTGACTATGCAAGAGAAGATGCTTTGACTCCAAACCCCTGCTTTCATGCATACTTCTTTTGTAAATTACCCAAAGTGCCTCCTGTTTTATTTTTAGCCCAGAGGTGAATCATTCAGGAAAATCTGATAAAATCCATTTAACCACAGTTAAACTATCAAAACCTGAGCAAGTCCTAGTTAACTTTTAAGAAGTCTACACGTGTTTGTTTGAGCTCACATGATTAAAGTGAGCACATGTTTATCTTGATTCTAACAGAGTGGCTCTGGACTTAGAACCCGTGAAGAATCAGGCCCGTAAACATACCCAGAGTTACTGTATGGAGACATAATGAAGGCAGAATAGGGGGGAAAAATGTCACAAACAAAACATTTTGGGGGGAAATGGCAGAGGAAAAATGTGCTACATTGACATCAGCAGCTCAAATGAAGGGGGTTGCTTCCTTTGGAAAGGAATTGGGTTTATTTTGAGGACAGAAGTAGTGAGATGGTAACACCGATGCCCATAGCACATGAGAAGCACAGTCTCAGCCTCGAGCCCAAATGTGCCTCGTGTTTGGAGAGCACACAGCCTGCTCCAGGTGAACGCTACGGTCGACGTGGGATGAGGAGGACAGCAGTGGTGGGGACAGGAAGGCAGAAACCCATCGCCACCTATCGCCATCTGCTTTCACCACTGTCAGGCAGATAAATCAGCCAGGCTCTTCTTGGGAAATCCCTGACATATGCTGCAAGGTAGAAGGGATATAGGCTGCTGAGACACAGATATCCACCCCACAGGTGTGCAGCACACATCTGCCAGGTGCCAGGCTCTAGGTTGTTCCAACCCATCTTCCAATAGGCAGATTAAAGCTACAGACCCTGGTTTTGTGAAATTTAAAAAAAAAAAAAAAAAAAAAAAAGTTCCATGCTGTTGACAGCCAGCATCTGTAGAAGAAAGTTGTGCAAAGGGTGCTCTACATACTGGATGTGACCCATGAGACAATTCTGTCCAGCCTCCACCCACGTATAACATTTATATATAGCCCCAGAATAAACTCTTTTTTATAATCCTGCCACAAGCTGTCAAGCAGGGCAGCCCTAGACTAGATTTTGCTGCTGTTGTAGAAAAGGAAGAGCATGTCTCATTTTATTAAAATACTAGAACAAGCCTGTCATATCATAAAAATTTAAAAATAGTGCAGAGTGCTACCTTACATAAAACACTGCCCTGAGCTGCCTTCTATTCACAGCATCCCAAATATACTGTAATCCCAGAACAAGCCACGGACCAATAAAGGGATCTGAAGCTGATGTTTCAGACACACAAATGCACCCCTTCTACTCCAAGCGTACACAAAAAAGCTAAGCAAAATGACAATTTTTTGTGCAATTAAACAGTATATCCATCTACCCACAACAGTCTTTCATTCCACTCAATTCTCAAGCAAGTCTAATTTAATTAACTACATTTTTCAAAGATGCTCAAGGGAATTCTGTGCCCTTCGAAAATCAGTGGGACTCAGCTTCACCCGCCATCTGTCCTTTTGAATAGTCTCTTCAAAACACCCACGTGGGAAGGAGCGGGACCTATGAATACCTGGGATGCATAAGAGACTTCCTGTGGCATCGCTGATGCCTTGCGTTCTGGCTTTTCCAGTGCTGCCATATTTTGAAGGGGAAGGCCCTGCCACACCATTAAGTCTGTGGGTTGGTGCTCTCAAAGACCTTGGGTTGACTTGGTCCCTCATGCTGAAGCTTCCGTTCGAGGTCCCTCCGGGTCAGCGTGGAACCAACGTCCTCTCTCCACGGTGCCACGCAGTCATGGGTGCGCTCTGGAGTGCTGCTCCGTTTAACATCAGACCAGACAACACTCAGGAAGCTGTTTGAAGGCACCTGGGCCACAGCCCCTTTGGGGAGCTCCAGATCTGTCTCGATGCAGCGACACAAGCATGTCAGAAATGTCACTGCCAAAAAGTTGCAGTATTTCTTGCCTGCAGCCCCAGGGAGGTTACCATCCCCAAGCCTACTGCAGTCTGTTTGTCGCCTTCCTATCTTTTCTCCACAAACATCATCATCTCCCTCCCTGCGTTTAAAGTAACCACAAATATTTTGACAGAACTGGGCTAGGAAGCAATTACGCTTGCAGTTATGCTGGCACGTCTAAGGAGACAGCAACCTTTTGGCCTCACACAGCAGCAGCCACAACAGTGTATCTGACTTCAGCCTTAAGTTTTGATTCCTATTTCTTCTCCAGTGACTATATATCTCCATGATCTTTACAGACAGTGGGGGAAAATCTCTAGGTCTGACCACATGATGTGGTTGTCACATGAACCCTCGGAGTTGAACCCTCAAAGACGAACCTCCAAGATATATTGGCCATGCAGTCTTGAATCCAGAATCCCATCACAGCACGTACATGACCAGTCTGACACTGGTGAAGGCTTATTTCAGCAGGTTGGGGTCTGCCTGGCAATGCGACAGCTCTGCAGAAGAGGACCTGGCATCCTAATGGATATCAAGTTAGACATAAATTAGCTGTGTGACCTTGCAGCAACGAAGACTAACCTTGTTGGGTTCTATTAGCAAGAGCATAGCCAGCCAGCCAAAAGAAGGGATTATCCCCCTCTCCTCAGCACCTGTGAGGCTGCCTGTGGGGTACTGGGTCCAGTTTGGGGCTCCCCAGGATAGGGAAGGGATTGGCAAACAGGAGAGAGTGCAGCAGAAGGGCACGTGAGACATCAGGGAGCTGGGACACACAACACACAAGCATGGGCTGAGAGGACCAAGTTTTTTTACCATTCAAGAGAAAAGGCTCTGGAGGTGTTTAACTGCAGTCTTCCACAACCTAAATAGAAAAACAGAGCCTGCCGCCTCTCAGACATGCACAGTAAAGAGATGAGAGGCAACGGCCGTAAGTTGCAGTAAGGACCATTCAGATGGGATATAGGAAAACAGTTCATGAGAGTGTTTACCCTGCCCAGAGAGACTTTTCAATCTCCATCCTTGGAGATATTCAAAACTCGACTGGGCACGGTCCCGAGTAACCTGATCTAACTTTGAAGTTGACCTTGCTTTGAACAGGAGGTTGGACTAGGTGACCTCCAGAGGTCCCTTCCAACCTAAATTATTCTACGATTTTCTGGAAAAAGTTCAGATGCAGAAGTTATCTTAAAAGCACTTCTCTGAAAGATTCAGCTAAAAATGCAGCAGCTCTCAGGAGGCTATAGCAATCCTGATAAGGTGTCTGCTATCCATAGCTGAATTCTCAGGGGAACAGCTTATGGGACTGTACGGCTGCAAAACAAGAGGCTCAGCCCTAGTTCAGCCCTGAATGCTGAATCCTATCACCCAGACTGATCCAACTCAATCCAAACAGTGCTCCCTCAGCTCTTCTCTAATGACAATAGGGTTTTTTTCTTTTAAGAGTTCAGTCTACAGAGCTATCACAACAGCAGTGCTTCCCCCTGTCAAATTCACTTTTTAAAAGCCATGAAAAATGGAGTGGAGAGATTATGGAGGGATATCTCTGCACAAAAGCAGGACCAAAGTAAATCTGTTTCTACAGTGGGGCTGGGAGGGGAGATCAGGCTATTGGGGGGAATAAAGAGATCCCAATTCTTTGGAAAGAGCCATAGGTTACCTGGAAGGACCATTTCCCCTTTTGACCCCCCAGGCTCTGGAAATACACTGGCCCCCACTGGCACTCACTTCCTTGGGAGCTCTGGTCCCTTGGCACCAGGAAGGGCTAAAGATTTTGGCCAGAAGAATATAAGATAAGATGACGATGGTCACCTGTCGGCCAATGTCCCCTCAGCCACTCCCTGTTCCCTGCACTTTTTAACCGACCTTCCTTGAAGCAGAGCTCGCAGAAGTCAACAGCATGGCTCTTTTTTCAGGTGCCCAAGGCTTCGTCACCGCACAGAGGAGCCACACATCCCACACAGATGGGGTGGGGACGGCCTCGGTTGGCTTCACGTGTGTCACGGGGTGCAGCACAGCCCTCCACGCAATGTTCTCCATAGCGCAGGAACGTCTCCACCTGCATTTATGCCTTTTGCAGTAAATACTTTCTGCCTTAATGAGAATTCAGTGCTCCAAAAATAACTGTAATTACCCAAGAAGCAGAGGAGCCTATTTACAAGATTTAAAGGGAAAGAAGAAAGAAAATTTCTTAGAAGAAAACTTCCAACACCTGGGCCTCAAAATAAAAAACTGAATTGAAAAGGGGCAGGTCGCTCCTCTGGGAAAGGCTCAGCCTGTTTGGAGGGACATGCACATCTTGGTACTTTGCCCATGCCAACCATCAGGAATTGCTCAAGTCAGACGGCAATAAAATATTACATGAAAAACACTTACTCCTCATGAGCAAACTACCTGACAGTGGAGTTGCTCTGGCAATACTCATACCTGTGAAAGTTTGTAAGTCACTGCTAAACATAAGGGGGGGGGGGGGGGGGGAAGAAGGCATAAAAAAAGGCATGGGTGTGCACACAAGAGACTACCAGAAAATAAAAATAATAATTCAAAATAATAAACTCGTTACAACAGCAGCAATGATTGCTGTCTATCCAAGATGTGAATAATTCAAAAGGTTCCTGCTTCACTTAGTATCTCAGGGTATTTTCAGACCTGCCAGAATTTTCTGCTGGTAAATAATGCATCTCTGGTGTTCAAACACACATGATCCCCAATTAATACTAAAGATTTAACACTGCCAATTTTGAAATAGAGGGAAGTCTGAGGAAGGCAAATCCCTACTGAGCTGCCTGGGGCTTCTGTCCTTCCCATTTTCACCTTTGGGTGCTAAAATTGCTGGCCTCTCTTGCAGTCGCCATTTTCACACAGGTAATAAGGAGCTAATACAGCTGATTCATTCGGCACTAGCCTACAAAATAATTCACAATAGGATTCCAAGAAGGGGGAAAAAATGAGGAAAAATAAAGGTGCATCAATGTGCAGCATTTTGAGCTTTTGTTTCTGCACTGGGTGCTGTCTGCCATGGTGTCCTGGTGCTGGCACAAGCACCCTGGAACAAGGCGGGTGCTTTGGGCGGCAGGTCACCCAGGAGCTCGTGGCAGAGGGAGCTCGGCGCAGGCAGCTGCAGTCACATCCCAGCCCAGGGCAGTGATACGGCAGGACCTACAGCCCCGGCAGCTGCGGAGGGCCCAGCAGCCTCCCCTTGCAGGAGGATAATTTCAGAGACACTGGGAAAAGATTTTAACCAATTACCAAAGCATGACTAGGACTTCCATAGCAGACCTCTGCATTCAACATCTGTGAACTTTGGTCCAAAAGAGGAAACATTAATAACCTATATGTGGCTAAGAACAAAATGTTTGCACTGAGACATTAAATAATGATGACATATAAGATCCAAGATGGACAAGTAGTAATAAAGATAATGCACATCATATATAAAGAGGGGGCAAGCTGAAGGCTTTCATTTGAACTACGGGATTTTCCTGGTTTAGAGAAGATGCCTCCTGGATCCAAACTGTGAATCCAGCTCCTGCTTTACCTGAAGTCAAAGCAAGGTGAATTAATGTACAGCACAGCAGGTCCAAGAGGGACTTGGAGAAGCCTCTCCAAATGTCCTCGTCCTGTTTTACTGATCATTTCTATTCCACTCCATGAACACTGCTAGATTTACAGCTACAGAAAGAGAAGGACAAGCTGTTCCTCTGCTTGCTATGTCAATTTTAGGAATTTTCCTCTAGTCAGAGTGGAGATTCAGCTACCTCTCTGGCAATGAAACCAAAGAGTCGAGAAAGGAGGCAAGAGCCCAACCCAAGAAAGTCAACAGTGACCTGGGAAATTAATTAGTAAAGACAAGAAGAGGCCTATTTTTTTATGCAATATCTGAATTTTTCTTGAACTGAGACTGTATTTCATATGAATCTTCTAATAATATCTGAACTGTTCACTGCCTGTTTGTGTTTATCATGGGGAGAGTGCACACAAGTCACAGCCTTTGTACTGTCCAAATGCAAACAGCGATACTCTATATTTTGGCCCACATAGTCAGGAGCAGCGACATGATGCTCACGTTCCAGCTTTTAAATCAACCACACTTCAGAATCAGGATGAGATCTGAAGATTCTGGTGTCGGCATCTGTCCGAGACAGACAACTGCAGGAAAGCACCCAGCTCCTACCAGGACTCATGCCAGCTCTGCTCTGTCCTCCAGATGCTGGTTTCCTACCCAGCCCTTGGTGGTATCAGGTGGTTGTCCTCTTATTACTGGTCCCCGGGGAGACCAGCATCTCTGATTTCAGGGCACTTTGTCCAAACTTTTCTAGCCCTAGACTTTTAAAATATTTTGTTTATCTGGCTGCTGTGGTTCCTATTGTTCCTAAACTGTTTTTCTTATTAAATTACAGAGGTTTCAAGTTGGAATAAACCTTCCTTTCCAAATGCATCTGCTAGCGATTGGCTGGCTGCAGGGGAGAGAGCAAGGGCGAGCGGGAGGGAAAGCAGAGGAGAATTACAAGGTTTCAGATTCCTGTAAACAGAGAAACATTTTTCCAGTCATCAGTCTGAGCCCAGTGGAAATAGGGCTTCAGTTTCCTCTAGTTAACGCTGGGGATCCGGTGGCAATGCTGTTGACATGCTTCCTTTTTCTCTAGCAGTTGCTGGATGCTGTTTAGTCTGCAGCTGATCAGCAAGCCCGTGTGCTGGCAGTCATTGCTGCGGTTTCTTTCTCCTTCATTTTCCAAGCGTGCCCTACTTGCAGCCCAGGAGCAGGTGTCTGCGCTCTGGGGGAGGACCCTGCAAATGCGCCTGCGTTCCTCAAATCCTGGCTCTGAACTCCACCGTGCGTTGGAGCAGCTCCAAAGTGGCTTTAAGGACTGCAGCTGAACTGCCTTAAAGGGCAGCATAAACTTCCCCGAATCCATCCCCTTCTGCTCCTGCACAATCCCAGCAACCCTTCACTCTGCCCACAACTGTTGTTTCTTGGCTTAGCTGTATAATATGGTGTGGGGTCTAGGTTAGGAAGCGTCTTCATGTTCTGTGTAATTACAGCACCTGGTGCACATGTGGTCACGCTCCACCAATGGTATATTTAGTAACCACCGCAGTGCAAACACACAGTAAGTTGTAGCTGGGCCACCGTCACCAGACTTACACATCTCTTTCCATCAGTCAATGTCAATATTTTTCCAGTGTGGTCATGCAAACACTGTTCATTTCAGAAGAATATCCTCTGACTTGTCAGTGGTGATATCCTCAGTGGTTTCCCATCAAGCACTAAACTAAGTCAATTCAGATCCACCTGTGAGAGTTGATCAGCAGCCTGTGCACAGGCGTGAATTTTCCAAATACATCACTAAACACCTCCTAGGAGGAGCTGAGTATAAAACAACACTATAAATAACTAAGAGAGCAAAACCACAATGTGTAGACATTTGCTTGGAAGTGTGCAGTAATAATATTAACCTAAACCTTTTGCATATTGCTAATGCTTGAGTTTACAATTCATATGTGTACCATTCATAAATACTGTACATGCCTAAAAGGACAAAGAATTATAGCGCTGCATTTGCTGACAGTGCCAGCTGACACATTTAGCAGGAAGGAGTCTTGTGGTTAAAGCTCCTGTCTGGGCACCGGGAGAGGTTGGGTTTATATTTGGCTCTCCTACAAGCTTCCTATGTCACCTTGCTGAAATCACTTTGCTCAGTTCCCTCAGCCATGAAGCCAGCTATTGTGAGGTAAGGTTCAGACTGGTAAGTCATGCCGTGACCAGCAAAGGATGGGTGCTATGGAAGTGATCTTGCATGCGCGCATGTGTATATATATTTAGGTACAGCACAAATGGCTTGCTAGAAGGGGATTCAAGCATTCGAGTCACTTCCTAGAAACTTTTGTTTGTTTAGATGCCTTTGCATACTGTGTGATAACATTTCCTTGCTGTCGCTGCTGTGGGCACAGATCTCCAGATGCACCCAGGGCAAACAGCAGTCTTTCCAAAAGTATTCCTGAGGCACCTGTCAAAGATTACAATTAATTCATGACTGTTTGATGGCTTATACTAAATGAGTTTGGCTCCAGTCCAGTTTCCATTGGGCAAGTGTCTCCATCTCAGGAACACCGTGACATTTGGCATTTATTGTCCTCTTGGCTGGCACTCCTACCCAGGGCCACGTATGGAATGTGTCAGGAGAACAGACTCGCTTTTCAGTCTCCAATCTGCATTGAGGTAGGATGGTATAGAGGAGACTTTTATTGTTACTCACATTTAACCTTCCCTCTTGAAGACAGATGAAAGTCTGTGTTCTGTAGCTGTTAATACAGCACCTCTCACCACAGCACCTCTCACCACTGCAAAATCCTCTTCATGCTCTATCTGACAATTCCCAAGCCAGTCTCCTCCTGATACAAGGTGTTTGTTCACAAAGACTAAACCATAAGCTCTCCCGC
Organism: Haliaeetus albicilla; assembly: GCF_947461875.1. Classification (NCBI taxonomy): domain Eukaryota; kingdom Metazoa; phylum Chordata; class Aves; order Accipitriformes; family Accipitridae; genus Haliaeetus; species Haliaeetus albicilla. The sequence goes on along the minus strand of NC_091509.1, from coordinate 11,598,130 downwards.
AATGCTTAGATTAACATGATATGATTCAGTAATTTCCTTTGTTGCAATCTCTCTCACCCTGTCAGCACATTCACTCAATATTGTTTTAAGCCTAGTCCTTGTGCGAGGTTACTGCCTCTGTCCCCCGCTCCACACTGAGCTGCACAAAACGAGTCAGACAGCAGCATTCCTGTGCCAAGCAGCGTTATGTTCCCAGCGCACTCCTGATAGCCATGGCAACATGGCTTTCAAAGAGCTGACTACCTCCAGCCCTCTCCAGCGCTCCTCATGCTCCCTCACCGATGGGCTTTTGGGGTGACGGTGCCACCCCGATGCCCATGCCTGTTGGCGCATCCCGCTGCCCCACGGCTCATGCCTCGGGAGACTTCACCTTCTGTGTGACAAACGTTAAAGGCCACGCTGCCAAAGTCACATTTATTCCTTGTACCAGGTCAGCTCGCTTTGTTGATACAATGGTTAAGCAATGAGGAGATTAACTGTTTGCTCTGTCCCAAGGAGATGATCTCATCTGGGATAGATTCTGCTGTTGTGCCATGGTGAGAGCATGGCGAGGGTCAGTGCGGTGCTTGCCGCGGAGCGAGGCGGTGCAGAGCGGGGCCCCGCAGCTCCCGCAGAGCCGCCAGTGCCCCAGACTTCAGGGAGGGAACTGTGTGTTTTGGCCCGGTGCTGGGAGCAGGGAGAGCACAAGAGAGAAGAAGCAAGCACAGAGGTGTGTGCATGTGGTCCTGGGGTCACTTGGGCGGAGGAACTGGCAGGGTGAAATACACCTCTTCAGAGATGAGACAAGGAAATGTAAATGCCTGCGAAGTTGCCGAAGTTGCCTTTCCAGTGATTCCACTCCAGAGAGAACAGGAGCTGGCAGCTGCCAGCCAAGCTGCCCCACTGCTGCCGGCAGCGAGGCCCCGGGGTGTGCTGCTGCGGATGGCAGAGGGTGGCCGGCACATCAGCCAGACTGAAATGTCTCTGCCGCCACTTCTCCATCCTGGGCCGCAACACAAAGAAGCCGGGGGTGAAAGCCTGGCTCACTGGGTGGTACAGGACGCATTGGATGTCTGGGGGCCAAAATTTCACCTAAGAGCCTTTCCATCATGTAATGCTGCAGACTCACTGCCCAGCATGAAGCCTGCAGGTATCCTATGCTGACCCAAAGGTATCCCACAGGCCACCCATTGTCCTCACCAGGCTTCAAGAATTTACCACAGCAGCAGGACAAGATCATATCGTTGCTTCATCTCTAGAGACAGTCACCCTAAGGGGATCAGAGCAAGCTCAGATCCACTTATTCCTGCTGCAGTTGTACCTTGAATGCATCCACGGACTTAGCCCGAGCCGACAGGAAGACTGTGCTTCTCACTGCCATCATTCCATGAAGGCAGCAGGCACAGGGTTTCTTTCCTTGGCTCTAACCTGTGACACAGAACTGGGGAAACCCACTCTGGTCTGATATTCACAGAGATTTGGGATGCTGATCTCGGTTCCTACCCCTGTAGAAAAGCAGTCGCTGTATGCCCAAAAGCCCTGCTTGCAAGGCACCCTCAGCTAGCCCCCAGCACCACGGCACAGCAGGTCCCCACTCGCCCAAAGGACAAGGACTTTCTCAGCGATGCTCAGCAGAGCAGGGTGCCCCGCCTGGGTGCACCCTCCAACACCCACAAACCAAAGCCAGGCTCTCTCGCCTGATCAAAACCTGCCTCCTACACCCCAGATTCCTGAATTCAAAACCCTTCTAAAGGAATGCGTCAGCACCCAGCCAGTGGGAGTGAAATGCCAAATTTTTAGCAGATTGGAGTTTATTTTTAAGCAGTGTCAAAAAAAACCCCACCCAAACCAAAGCAACCTCCCTGAACACACAGACACACACACACAGAGGAATGAAATCAGCAGGTAGAAACAACAAGCCCGGCACAACAGCCAGACCTCGGCACCAGACGCTGCTGGTTCCCCGGACACAATCCCAGCCCTCCCCAGCCACCTATTTGTGAAATTCCTCCAGGAGAAGTGCAGAGGAGACAGCCCAGCAGCTGCCAAGGAGGTGAAGCACCTGTGCTGGGATTTCAGTAAACAGGAAAACAGGGAGAGGACATGTGGGAAATGCTTTCATTCACTGGGCATACAGAAAGGCAAGAGCTGGGGGAGTGCACTTGCGGCCATTCAGGTCTCCAGCATCCCTCCCGCTTTGCACCAAACACAAGCCCGCCTGCACCGCAGCCCCTGCCCTAGCACACGTGCCAGCCATGCTCAGCTTTCCCAAATCCTCCCAGTGTCGGGGGCACGGGGGCTCCCAGCACCATGCTAGCTCAAGCCAGTACGTTGGGATCTCTCACCCTATTCCCTGCCTTGAGATAACAGCATATGCCCACTCCTCGCTGAGCATTTAACTGTAACTACTCCAGGTGGGTCCTATTTCAGCTCCCCCCAGCAGAGCAAGGCCAGGTAAAGGGCCGGGAGCAGCTTTACCTGGCCATGGTGCTCACCAGTGTCACACTAACCCCAGCTTTTCCACGCTGGTCGCAAACCCCTCCCGGCCACAAAGAGGAGAGACCTGACACTGCTGGCACAGGGCGAGCAAGAGCTGAGGGTGAGTGCCTGAGCCCCCACAGAGGTCCAGCGGGAGTGGGGGCATAGCAGGAAGGAGAAGCTGAGATGAGATCTGATCCCAGCGTTTCTCTGGCAGGACACGCTGGCAATGAACAAAGGGGCCCATTCTCCCCCGGCACTGCGCTGCAGCGATGGATGTGTCAGTGCAGGCGATCCCTGTCCCTCCCGAAACAGAAACCTTTAGCCACGAGCGGCCAAGGCAGCTCTTTCAATCTCATCTGCCACACCAAGGTCTGCCCAAGCCCCACGGGTGCCTCCTTCCTCCAGCACAGGCCAAAATGAGGTTTTTGGGGCTCTCACGGTTTTGCTGTACTGCAAAAGATCAGAGTAAGCCTTTACTGCAATCAAGTGGGGCTCAAGACTGGGAGCAGCGGGCCAATGGATCTTCTGTACCGGCTGGTACTGGAGGTTTTCTTGCTACCACGGCGCAGGGGGCGAGTGCTCGAGGCAGGGTGCTATGGAGAGTTAACATCCCATGCCAGAGGCTTGGCCCTTGATCCCCACAGGCAAAGGGATGTCTGCTGGGACACGAACTCTACCGGTTGCTGTACGATACCTGGTGCACATGAGGCTCATTTCCTCCTCAGTTCTGCAAGCGCTGTTATATACTAATTCACTTTTAAAATGGGATGATAGTATGTACTGGACCAAATTCTGTCCTCACTGAGGATTTGCATTAATGCCTTCCAGTTCCATTACCTTTCGTGTGTCTCTGTGGATGCTTCCAATTCAGCTTTCATCAGGATAAGCCAACTGTATTTTAAAACAACATTCCCAATATTTATAAAACATAAAGCTCCCTTACCATGAGTCCAAGACATGGACTCCAATACAATATTCCTTGTATTTCCCTCTAAATGGTAATCTGTACATACACAGATGTCAGACAGCCAAAAGCCTCATTAAATCATCCAGTCCACCCCTTTACGTTTTCCCTTCTGGGATTGTCCATTTTCTCTAGGATGCTCAAGACACATACAGCTGGAAAACTGGTCACAAGTGGTGCAGAGGTGAAGAGGGCAAGACTGTCCACAAAGTCTGTGGTACTCATCCAGGTGGTGAGGATTTTCCTCAATTGAAGAACTCAGATATGTGCCAAGGTGAACTCTATCTGTATCAATCTACTACAATTAACACTGTAGTAACACAGAAGTCAGACGTGCTGAACACCTGGGAGGACGTGATGATGTTTAAATGAGGAGCCTCTGAAGAAGACTGCCCCTTTACACAGCCAGCAGGCAGTAGCGAGGGCTTGTCCTCCAACTCTTTGCTGGGGATGGTGAGGAGGAGCAGCTAAGCCACAGGCAAGCCAAGCCCAGAGGCAAATACCTCCAGTAGGAAAGGAGAAATAAATGTGTCTGGAAGCAGCAGGACGGAGGGCGCGGGCTGCACCACTGGCTGCCTCCTCATCCTCCCTTCCATGGAGGAACCCTCAGAGAGAGCTCACACCACACATGGGGCCAGGAACATTTCTACAGGCCTGCAGATACCTGCAGCAGCAAAATCAGCAGTGCAGACAGGACATGAATAACCTCCTCATTAAGCTCCTGCCTTGTGCTATTGAGGCACATAAAGAGCCACCAACGTCACATCCCAGCCGCATGCAAAGCTGTCTCCATGCTGCATAAATCATGCATAGCCACATCATCTGTTATAGATGCACAAAGCCGTAATCGCTAATTATGCCAAGGAGTATACCATTACCTACGGGATACGGCTGGTAGGGGCTGCAGTTAGCAACATACACATATGGCATATGTTTCTACATTTGAATATTACAGCTCTAGTTTTTGCCTCCTTTAGTATGTGGTAGTTTATACATCTGGAAGAGGGTGCTGGGACTTTCCATTAAATTAACACCAATGACTTCTGCTTTATCACTCTAGAAAGGAACCACAGCACCAAAAGGGCCCATGCAAGACCCCAGATGAGTAAGTCCCAGATGTCCTATTACGCACAGGCTTTTCATAGACTATTTCCAACTTGGAAAGCAATTTAGGAAGCTAAAATTATACCCTGTCTGCTGATGTTTTGTGACATCTACTACCCAGGCACAGAACTGCTGTGAGAACAGAACTTGCATTTAATGGACTCCTAAGGCATTTTTAAATAAAGTTCAAATAGGGGTCCGGGTAAGTGCACAGGACAGAACCACTCTATGTCCCTCCTGTGCAGCAGCACAAATGCCAAGTGATGGGTGTACTGGTGATACTAGCAATTGACTAGCTGTAGCTGGAGTCCAGTTTGAAACCTGTAAACCTATTTAAAAGCTGTGATAAGTGGTAGCAAGGTCCAGTGTGGACTTATATTCTGCCGTATATACCTGGAGGCACACACATGCTCCATCTTTAAATATCATGGAAAAAACATCTCAGGTTGAATAGCTTCCCCTTGTAGCAGAATTTGCTTAAATGCTTATCCCCGGCATCATTCACACTCTGCTGACACTGGTTTCTAGGCTATGGGTAGTGCTTGTGCTGCACTGTAACAAATGTTGTATAATGCACAGGAGTCCTCTACTCTTTCCTGTATGTGCATTCACCTGGAAAGTTCATTTCAAAGGCAAGTGATATAGCAAAGATAGTACTTCCAGATTCAAACCCAAAAGCTCAGGAGAGAGAAAAAAGTCATGTTTAGACAAAAAACTCAATCTGCTATCAAATTCCTCAAAGTGCCTTACCACATCTCACCTCTAGCGTGTTTAAATTCTGGGACCCATCACTTGTGATCACTCCTGGCATTTCACAGCACACCCCGTGGGTCTTTGAGGTGGCCAGGACTGAAGTCCCAGGCTGAAACATCTCCTAACTGTTCCCTATTCACGTGAAAGTCAGTCCCAGAAGCTGCACCAATATACGCAAACCACTTCATCATCAGCTACCTCCTGTCTAACTTTATAAATGACCTAAACTCCCCGTTTCACTTTCAGAGCTCTGCTGTTCCTTTTCAGATTGCTTCGTTCCGGCTTGGCAGCTACTCAGTTATTTTCTCCTTATCCACCTATTCAAAGCAGAACCCAAGAATGCAAAGTTCATCGTCTTCCAAAACTATAGGCAGAGCTATACATCTCTGATGTCCATTGGCTGCTCGATGTTCATTCTCATTACACTGGCATATAAATCTCTGGAGAGTTACAGGGGAAATCAGGTGATTGCTGCCCTCAGACATTTCCCAGAGTGCCCAATAATGGGACAGTATGTCTCTGCTATCAATATATTGCCCATGAACTTTGAAAGCAGGATAAAAAAATGAGTCTAAAGCGTATCACCTGGAATAGAATGGCAGGATGCATTTTATATGGATGTACTTGAAAAATCTTCAGAACTAATGGCTTGGAGTGGTTAGGGAAGCTGACAGACTACAATAGATGCGACTTCTTTCCCCCTTCTCTATGGAGTTGACATTGATTGACTGGGCTTGGAGTTCGCACAGAGCTGGCGCTGGCACAGCAAATTGCCTGTTGCATAGATAGCCCAAACGCTCCATGAGCTCTGTGGTAGACATGCAATTTTAGCATGCTTAAAAATAGAAAACAAGCTTGAGAGCTGTGTGATATAAGCCGTGACCCCTCAAAAATAAACTGCAGGCTTCCCCATGGCCTGTACGTGCCCGGAGGTGCACTCTCAGAGGTGCAACCAAAAATGGGCAACCACAAAGTTAGGGAGTTTAACCACCTTTGTGCTCTCAGAACATCTCAGGGGCCCAGAAAATTGAATGGGCTTTGAGATGTGCAAACAGACAGCAGTTCTCTGAGGTTTAACTGTGCTTAGCACAAGAAGGAGGGTTGAGGCAAGTCCAAAGGCGTGACCCCAACTCTGAGCAAGGCGAGCGCTTGCTTGGCATTCTTTGGGCTGGTCAGCTCAATCCTCCCCACTGTCATCTTGTACATGAAGTAAGGACACTAATAACATTTCGCAGAAGTTTGAGAGATTAACGTAATGCTTGTGCAAGCTCTGGATGTGTGGCACAAATCCTGCCAAGCCTCCTGTTTGCCTCCAAATTCTCGTCTGCCATCTTGTCCATATTTTACATCCTACAAGTACGAGCAAATGTAAGGGAAGATTTTTTCTCCTCCCACTCCCCAAATTTTGAAGAAAAGCTTTCAAGAATGAAACAGCTGTTCCAGGAGACAGGCAAAGCACAGCCCTCCTCCTACCAGGCCCTGTTCCTGGGGCAGGTACACACAACCGTATGTACACACAAGCCTTGGCTGACTCACGCGAGTTGACCAGAAGCCCCAATTACAAACACCAAGTGCCCGGCCCGTCCTTTGTACATGGCGCGGTACGTTTGCTGCCAACGCCAGCCTGCGCAGAGCTCCCGCCTGCGCCTTCCCACACCCTCCAGCGGCTCGAGGCCGGAGTGCAGCAGTCCTTCTGCACACTGATTTATTAGCCTCACCCTGCAGTTCCCTCTGAGGTTGGGGGCGGCGGGACAGACTCCTTTGATGACCTGCCTTCGGGGCTGAGCAAATGAGATTCATTAGGATATGCAAAAAGCTGAGAGCAAAGCAACCCTATCTTTCTGTCTGGGCATCTGAGCTCCGTTGATCTGATAAGAGCACGTTGCTCCAACATGTCTGCAGAGGAAGATCTGAAGCTTTCTTCTTCCCATGCATTCCCAGATAGTCATTGCAACTAATAGACAAATAGGTCAGAATAAATAACAGCCCCCTCATTTCCCCCAGCGTGCGAGTCTGGATGGCTTAAGTCAAGTGTTAACAAAAAACAAGGCTGCTGTAACAAGATGTCCTGATGCACTGCAAAGAATATGTAGCATAATAGCATCTTTCGTACAAACCTTTCGCTAAAAGCTTGTCATTACCCAGACAGAAGAGACATCATTTGCATAGCGAAGCAAAGGAAAAGCAGTTTGAATGAGGTGATCCAAAAATGGAGTCATCAAGTCACTGAATTGTTGTGTAAAATAATACAGTAGTACACTTCGCTTAAGTTCAGCATTTTCATAGCAGCACGATAGGCAAAGTAAAAATACTACACACGTAGAGGGAGGGATTGGTTGGAGGTAAGCCAGCCTGTACTCTACTATGGGACTCAAATACGGCCCTGCAGTGTAACTGGGCGATGGAGAAGGAAGACCCCTATTAGAGCGTGTGTTGATTATCAGCCCCTCGTGCCAGGCCACGTGGTTTTTAGATGGAAACGCTGGGCTCGCCCCATGGAGATAGGGAGGCAAGGGCTGGGCCAAGAGACACACTGGAGCAGGCAGCAGGCAAACCTCATGGCTTCTGCTCACAGTGCTTAACCTAACCCCACTGAGAGCAGAGGCACTTAAATATTGATTATAGCTCCTTGGCTTTTTTGACAATACATTTGGCCCCTTTGCTGGAGGCATTCAAAAGAAAATAAAAGCTGTTAGTGAGCAAACATTGCAAAAAGCAGCATGCTCTCTTAAACCAGGGCAGAGAGGAGAACAAGAGCTAGAAAATCCAAACTTATCAGCCAGCATTTTGGCTGTTCGCTTTGGGCACGGCTCCCCAGCCCATCGGCGGAGCAGGCTCCCTTCTGCATTTGCTCCTACCTAGTGAAGGATTTTCGGTAGCAACCATCACCATGGTATCACAGTGCTGCTTCTGTTCAGCAATTTTGCCAATCCCTGTGGGTTTACTGAAACACTCGTGACATTTTAGGTGCAGTGAAGGGGCAGGTGGGTGGGAAGGATGTGTCTTAAAGCACCAGCTCCTGGAATCATGGGAGGGCAAATGCAGCACTCCACCGTTTTCTTACAAGAAGCATATAGCCCTCCTGGTTGCAGAGTGAAGCTCAAAAGCTCAGGAAACCCAGAGCATTCTTGTCTGAGGGGACGGAGGAGGTTCTTGCACTGTCCCCCTGATTTTGGGGGAAGAAGGGCTGAGTCACAGGATTCGAGCTCCTGGAATTGGCTGTAGCGAGGTTTCACTTCCTCCCTATGACTGTTGCAATGTCCAGGTTGCAAACAGCAAGAGCAAACATTTTGAATACAATTTCCATGTTGATTTTTTAGCTATGGCTCTCTCAACACCAGCTCCTCCTGGGCCTGTTCTATTCTTTGTGTCTTTCCTGCTGCCTGCTCCCCAGTGATGACAAACCGCGAAGCATTTCCCAAGAGTGAGAAATCCTCACAAGAATCATCTGTTGCAAGTCCTGTCTGACAAAACCGTGTCAGAGCTTTGGGGACTTTCTCTCTATTTTTAATTGAGTGCATCTTTCCCTGGCATTTCCCCCTGCTGGCTTCTGCATCCCTGCTATTACAACGGATATTAGAAGGGAAGCAGTGCTCATGCCGGGATGTGGAAAAGCTGTTGTTCCCACCTGATTCCCTGCAAGGATTGCTATATAAAAGGTACATATGGGGCATTGCTGCTGCTGGAGCGCAGGGCTGCCTTTCTGTCTTTATTCCTCCCATGCAATCAGCATTCATGATTTAGTCCCTTCTTATCATGGCCTTGCAGTATCACATCTTGGCTTGGTATTTAGTCTTCCAGAGGCTTGAAAGGGCAGCTTCCCCTTGAGTTTATCAGCTCAAATGGGGGACACTGCTTGATGGTGTGCCAGCGAGCTTCTGTACAATGCCTTTTATGTCTTGATCAAGTCAGCATGTCTATTTAACTAAAGAGAGGGTAATACATTAGATAAAATCTGGGGGAGAAAACGTGCTACCTGACTTGAAGGGGCAGGGGGGATGGATTCGCAAACCCAATGGAGCCCGATGAGAGCTGAGGGCACAGTAGCGCAGGGTGGTTTAACAGAAGGAAAGGCAGCCGCTCTGCCAGCAGAAGCCCGTGAGCAGAGAACCATGGAGCACAAAATTAACACACTGGCTCATCAGGAAATGTTAATGTGGGCAAGATGGGGAATTGCTTCATATGGGCAAACAATCTGTGCAGAAGGGATAAGCGTGATCAAAACCTGGTATAAATCTGGGCACGTTTCTCCAAAATCTGCCCTCTACCCTCAGTTTGAGGTTCAAGATGGAAAACGCAAAGCCCTCATTAAGGTGTTAAATCCTTATGGAAAAAAAACCAACAAAATATTTTGCTGAAATGAAACAAAATGAAAGCATCCAACGGGGCTTTTCTAGAAACGACTAAGCCACTGCCACACTGATGCCAGGAGGGGAACCTTGGAGCTTGGAGTAAGTGGTTTGGGGTTGGACCTCCATGTCGATACACAGTTGAGGAGCTGAACAAGCTACCGTATTCCCTGTTGGGTTTTTTGTCATTAAATCCACCAGCAACACTTTTCAAAGCAGGACCACTTGGGTGCCTGGACTTTGCCTAATCTTCACTTTGCCTTTCCCCCTGCTTAGTCTGATTCTGTCAAACCATTCCCTGCTCTGAAGAAAGCTGACCCATCTCCTTTAGCCATGCCACCATCTTCAGGACTGGAGAGCCTTGGCAGAGGGAGCCTAGGCTGGGTACAGTAGGGACACCACTCCACAGGGCCTCTAGGGCCAGGGCTGAAGCAGCAGATATTGCCCAAGGGCAGGGCTCACGTCCTCACCATATTGCAGAGGTGAAGGCAACGCTTGCCTTTCTAATGAAATTACAACCATCAGGGTTAAAGAATTTCCTAAAAACTCTGGGAAATTCCTTATTTTCATGAGCTATCCACCTCAAAGTATTAAACATTTTAGAACTAAATAATTCAGCGCTTAAAGAAATACAGACTCATTATAACAACTTCATTCTCTTCAGAAAAGTCCTCCTAAAACCAGACATCAACTGCTAATGAACTCATGTCCACTACAAATGCTGGCTCCTCTTTCATCTGCCGACCTCTCCTGAAATTTAACCAGGCGCTCATTCTCCCTGACCTCCACCACTCCCCATTGCTCCCATATGTTGCCCCTATCAGAGAGCTGGGACCAGCTTCACCCAGCCACCACCTCACCTCTTTACCCATCACAGCTTAAGCAGAGGCCATTTCCCCCTTTGCGATGACAGTAAGGAAAGCCAACTCCACCTACAGCATAACCAGATGCTGAATTTAGTTCCCTTGCATTTATAGTCCTACTTGGGAGGAGCAGGAGGTCCGGTGTTACTGATGTCTTACAGTCAGAAAGACTCCGATTTCAACATCCCAGATGAGCGACTGCTTTATATCCTGCTCAAAGCCTGTCTGGATAGGGCCACAGGCAAGGTAATGCATGCAGCACTTTTCAGGAAGAAGGCCAGAAGAACATTAAAAAGTAATTGAAAGGCCTGGGGGATCAGGGGAAGAAGAGGACAAGCTCAGAGAAACCAAGGAAAAAACCTGAGGCATGGCAGGGTGTGAGTGCACTTGTCTGAGAAGACCTAAAAAAAGGTCACATTGAGGAAAATGAGGAAATGGTCTCTGAAACGATTCTTTGAAACAGTAGCAATGGCAGGAAAACAGTAAATGGCAGGCTACAGACCCAACACTGTTAAAAGGAGGGAGTTCAGCTGGAGGATACGTCTGCAGATCTACCACAGTGTTGTCTCCCAAGTCAAGGCTGCACAAACCACTACAAGGAAAGGTTGAACTGTCATGTTACCAATGCAAAAGTAACCCTAAAAATATTAAGAACACACCGCTCCTTAAGTAGTACTTACTCTATTAAACAAATGCTTCCTTTTCATCCAGAGAGACTTCAGAATTACACAGATGGTTAAAACATATCTATAGTAGTGGTAGTAATTTAGAAATCTCTCTGGGGGAAAACAAGGTTTTAGCCTTTTTTTTCTTTTAAATGGCAGTGAGCTGGATTTTAAGGTGGAGTGAGTTTATTTCTGTCGTGGCTGCCACAGAGAAAGCTCCATCACCCACAGATAACGCCAGATGGTGAACCGTGCCCAAATCCATCAGGCGGAGGCCTCAAGAAGCAGTTCAAAGTATAACTGGGGATTGCATCTCTTGCTTAAGGGGCAGCCAATGGAAACAAAACCAGAGTAGGTTGGATATAACCATGGTAGCACAAATCCATGGGCTGCCGCCATGCTCCAAACAGCTCTGCAAGCGGCAGAGAAGCCTCTGACCAGCCTATGGGACAAAAGATGACACAGAGTAAGGAAACCATGAGCGTTCAGTGGCACGGCTGATCTAGGGCTAGTTTCATCAAAAACCCTGTTAACTTACTGGTATATCATTAAGGTCGATGAATGGTTACATGGTTCAACAGAGCTGATAATCCTTTGCCTGTGGTGGAGTTGCAGAGGGTATAACATTTTCTAGAGATGGTGGAGGGGACTCTCGATGCACCATATGGTCTCTCCCAGCCCTTGTGCTGTGCCGAGGCTCGTGCTCTCATGTGACACACCATTAGTGAGTCACATGCAGCAGAAAGCAATTTTATGGCCAGATCCTGCTCTTAGAAGCTATGATGACTAAACTAGCTAATCAAATCAGCATAAATTTGCAAACACCGTTTTAGCAGCTGTGACCATAAATATCATCAGCAGAATGTGAATAATCCCAAGCACAAGATGAGTTGAGTAATGGGTTCCCAATGGGCGTTGAAGCCATCAGTCCGCTGCCTGGCAACTTGGAGGCGGGGGCAGGGGGGAGGCTTGATTATGATGAGCCTGAAACAGCAGATGCAGTTATCACGACAAAGCAGCCAGAGCACACGCACCAGGAAAAGAAAAAAAAAAAAAATCATTTACTGAGACAAGTAATTGTGGTGGATGCCCTGTTCTCGCGCCGCTGTCTCCCAAACGCAGGCACATGTGCATGTTCCATGTGGAGGGATGTGTTTTAGCATTCCCAAAGTGACTCATTTGGCATTTTCCAGGGACCTGCAATAGACTCCCTGCACACACATACCATTTTGTCAACAAGCCATAAAAATAATCAGCTGAGGTGAAATTCACTGAGAACACAGACACCAAGGCTAAATTTGTTTTTAATTTGTGCCAGCTTCTGCTAATGGGAGCCAGGGTGCAGGGCTCCCAGCACTAGCAAAGGGGAGGGGGAGAAAAGCTGCCGAAATTAACAGTACGCGGCAGTCTTAACCTCCCCTCTGGTGGGGGCCAGCCGTGCATGTGGTCCCAGAGCAGATGGAGCAGACTGGAGCGGGCATGGCCGGAGCGGAAGGACTATCCCATGAATCGCTCCGCCAGGCACCCCGGGGAGAAGGCGGCTGGAAACACAGCCAGCTTCTCCCCTAGCAAAGTGCTTTAGTGAGGGAAGTGGCTTTTGCAGCTCAGAAAAATGAATATACCTCCCTGCACCTGCCAACAGGAATCTGGCTCAGCCATATATATATATGTTTGCAAAAAAACACCGGAAAAAGACCAACTGTGATGTCTCAGGCCTGATGGCTTTTGGTAGGCTGTTAAAAATGTTTGGCTATTGTGAACCATATCCTGGTCTGATGATGATATCCCGCCCCCAATTTGAGGCAAAATCCAGAGAGAAATATTGTATTGCATCTTGCATTGCATTGCATAAAGATAACCCATGTTTGCTGGAGTCATGAAAATCTCATGAAGAAAAGGCCTAGGTGTGGGTGCATCTACATGCCAGTCATTACCGCGCATGCAATAATGCAACTTTTAGCTGAGCTTTAAAGCTGATCTGCAGTAGTGTAGAAACCAAAGTGAACAAGGAATGTGAGCATTTCCAAGTTCCAAGGAGCTGGCAGCCCAACCTGGGCTTCGCCTTGCTGCAACCAGGCATGTTGCTTGGAGTACCAAGTATATAGATAACCTAGGGTGCTAGTTTAAAGCTTACATACACACAAATGCGTGGTCACTGCAGATTTTTGGTTTGCTGTATTTCCTTAGTTATGGTGATTATTGTTATATTTAGCTTTCAAGCATTTCCAAAAGACTAAGCTGTGCCCAGGACCAAGGGGCAACTTTTCTGAGCTCATAAATCAGGGGATTTGAAGATACAGACTTTCCTAAGTAACGGGCAGCCATGGTGGACCACACGAATGAACAGGATGGGTTCTGTGCTTAGAAAATGGAGATGAAAGCTGAAAGGAAAAAAAAAAAAAAAAGGCTCTTCCCTAGCCAAGAAGCAAAAGGACAAGTGACAGAGCATCTTGACGTGCTGATGGAGTACATCAAAGACAGGGGTGGTGCCGGGTGCTGGTTCCTCAGATCACGGCAGTCTCATTTTATGCCAGGAAAGCTTGTACAAGCACTGGCACTGTGCACAGGGAGCGTCTCAGTAAATATGTGGAAACACCCGTAATAAGAACAGGAAAAATATCAGAAGCAAATGCAGGGAATCTAGCTGCCTCCCATACCAGCACTTAAGGTGTGTCCCTCAGCAGCTTTCCCTAGAGAAGGTCTGTGGTTTGCATTTGGGTTTTTTTTTTTTTTCACTTGTGTAGCATTTTAAGTAACCTCCTTCCTCCTAAAGGGGAGTTTCTTTCAGCAGTGTCTGTCCACTGAAGGTACCTCAGCTGTTAGCTACCCACTGACCTGAAACACTTCTACAACACAGCTACATGCTGCTGACGCCAGATGTGAACGAGAAGGTGGAGGGAAAAAAGCTGCATCTCTTCATGCAGAAAAGGACTGGAGGAAGTCAGAACTGGGGAAAAGCTGGGCTTTAGTGGCAAAACCAGCAACAATATTTCTCCAGAGCACGGACATAATTTGGAACAAAGGGGTGCGTTCAACACATTACACTCGGATGAGCCCAGTCTGAAAATATAGACCAAGATCTTGGTCCAAGACAGCATACCCATGCTGAGCCAGATCTATCACTAGTAACCAGTTTCTCCTTAAAAAACACACCCCAACTGGAACTCCAGTTACTAAAGCCAGGATGGAGAATTACTGGCAGAACCAGTACAAACTCTGGCACACAGTTTAAAGCCTTTTTTTCAAGGTCCAGAAAATTCCAGCTCACTCTCTTCAGCGTGTTTCACTGCAGCATCAGCCTCTGCATGCCTGCATTGTGGCTGGGGCCAGGGCCAGGAGGTGCCAGCTACTACAAAAGATTGTTCTTATGCTATTCCTGGTTTGATCTGAAACAAAACGTACTGGAAATTTTGGAAGAACATCTGTTCCCATCAAACATCCAGCCCAAGCCTCCCAGACCCACAAGCTCTGGGTAATTCAATGAAAAAGCAAGGGAACATCTCAATTTGTAGATGCAGAGCTTTTGGCAGCATTTGCTGCTCTTTGCCGCACACACAGAAAGCCTGTCCTTTGTGACCCTCCGCACACAACAAGCTCAGTTCACGGGCTTTCAGGGGGAGTAGAAAAAAAGCTGCCTTTCCATATACATTTTTCCCTGAGAGATGTAAAGATGAAGGACGTGTTCCCCAATTCTGAGAATACTTACATCGATTTTTATCGGTTAATGTGCTTGCTTGAGGGGGAACACATATGGTTGTTATTTATTTATGATGCAACAGCACATCCTGACCATCTTCCACCCCAAGAGCTGCCACAGGGCCCACGTGACAGGATCGTACCCAGACTCCAGCCATTGGGTTCATGAGATAACAAAACCGTTCTTTGGCTCCCTGTGCCTTCAGGCAGGGCATGACTTGGAGCAAGCCCACCCACAACAAGCAGCACATCTGTGAGGAATAACCCAGCCTCAGTGCCATGTGATACCTTTCCCTTCCAGGGGATTTCGAAAGCGAGCATCCTTGAACAGCTCCTGCACTGCAGCAGGGAGGCTGGGCTCCTCTCTGGCCAGACATCACCTGCCCAAATAACTCCCCTCCGAGCCCTCCCCTGTCCCAAGTCTGACATCCAGCTGAAGTGTGCAGGGACAATTTTTCCTGGGATTACAGCAGCCCCAGACTGCATGGGGTCTGGATATTGCCACATCACTGCAGGGACATGGCATATAAAATAGTAATTTGTGGTAAGGGCTTCAAGCTGAAACAGATATGACAAATAAAGCAAGACAGAATCTATTGCTGTTTCTACTATAGCATGGAAGCACTGAAAAATATAGACAGTATCTCAGTTATAGTTAATGGTTATGATATTTGCCATGCTTTTGTGCCTGTAAGGCCAATATCACAGCCGGTCCCATCCAGGCAGATGGGGAATGAGCAGACTAAACCTGGGTCCATCTACCCTACCCTTGGAAGCTGTGTCTGACAAGCAGTTTACAACCAGCATTCAAAGATAAACCTAAATTAGGTGACAGTTTACCTCGAAATGCCATAAACCCTCGCAGTTTGGGAAGTGGCTGCACAGACCTCCTCGCAGCGGGTTGGGGATCTCCAAGAGGAGCAGGGCTGAAGGCAGGAGCATTTTCAGCCAGGTCACGCTGGGACCCAGGGAAAGGGTTGGTGGTCAGAGCCCCTCATTTCCCACATTCAACCTCCTGTGAGGCCCAGCTGCAGCTGGTGGAGCAGGACAGCTTCCTCTGCTCTCTGCCCATTGCTATTACTGGGGAGCACACAATGATGGGGATTAATTCTGGATAAATCCCATTGCCAGAGAAAGGATGTGAAGTGCTCCTGCAACATCCCAATTAGAGAGAGGTGCATGCAGCAGAGTTATCTGCTTCACACTCCATATTTTTTCCCAGCAGCAGGAAAAAGGATTTCCTGTCACCCATTAAATCATCAATGTTTCTTGCCTGGCTTTTTCAAGCACAGCTTTATTATCCCTTACACTAACTTCTGGGGGCACTGTTATTTTTTCGTAAGAGAAGACCAGAGTTTGAAGGTCTGTGATTTTTTTCTTTTGTCATCCACTTCAGTTTTGTTATATTTTTTTCCTGAGAGGGGAACCAGTGACATTTCAAAGCAGCACTTTTGCTGTATGCTCGCTCAGAAGAAATTAAGTTCCTTTCTATGCACTTTCCCTCAGAAAACGCCCCCCAAGCTTGCGGCATTAAAAAAAAAAAAAAAATCTGATTTCACAGAAGCACAAAGACACAAATTATTTCAAAGCAAGGCCATGCAAAATAAAACCTACCATTAAATACAAGAGGCTGGAATCAGAGAACCCATCTCTGATGATATTCATTCCCCAACAGAAGTTTTGCCCGAGTTAGAGCTGCCAGGTCATGTTCATTATTTTCTCACACATACCATTAAACCAAGCAGACTCACCAATGTGACATCTTGAGCACATATGCAAAAGACTTTGGCATTACACATGCTTAATCCTCACTTACAGGGGTATCTTCTCATAACAGGTATAACTGCACAAGCGCGTGCACCGGGGTCAGCTATAACCATCTTAGAGCAGAGTTATGGAGATATTGATGTTACCTATCTACCTCTCTGTGCTAGACACACCTGAGGCTGAAGGCAGCCCACGCTCCCATCCCGCAGGCGCTGGGCCTTGGGTTTGGAGGCCAGCACACAGCCTCATGCATCTCGGGGTGGGAGCGTTTCACCACCACCGGCACCAGTGCTGCTGTGGGAGGGTCGGGACTCAGTGAGGCTGGGGAGTCCGACAGTTGTGCTTCACTCAGGTTAGAAACAATAGGAGTAAAACCAAGCTTGAACACAAGCACGTCTCCACCCAAAGCAAAGCCATATGCAACTCAGCTCAGGAATGAGAACTATGCAGCCAGAGGTTTCCTCTAGTTATTGTTTGGGGTTTGGGCTGCAGTGTGCAGGGAGGGGAGGAACAAAAAACACAGAGGGTGCGGGAAAGTAACCGAAAGCCAGGCACAGCCACGGGAGCCTCGGCCCGACCTCAGGCCCTGGTTTCAGGATGCGAGGCAAGAGGCAGTGATGCTCTCTCAAGCTATTCTCTTGCCCCACTGCTCCTTGCTGCCCTTTCATCTCAGCTGTACTGGTACAACAGTTTACGTGACGGTGATGTTTGTGTGACATGCTCTTGTGACATCGATTTCATTTGCACAGGCACCTATCAATTTTGCACGTTCACTAGACCGCAGAGCACACGTGGCAATGCCTAAACAGGAACTGTATTAAAAAAAGCAAACTCCAACATAATTTTTTTTTCCCCAGAAAGATACACCGAAGACGACCCCAAATATTCAGCTTGCCATTTCAATTTGAAAGATGCAATCACGTTGTATGCTGGGTGAGAGATATTACAGTTTTTCTTTCCCTCCTGTCCAGATTAGGCTTAATGTTTTTTCAGCTCAATATACAGCCACTCAGCACTACCCTGACTCTTTCCCAGACCAGCTGTGAATGCAGGGCTGTGGAGCAATCAGTGGAGATTCAGGGACATTGACCTCTTAACTAATAAGCTTCAAGCAAACTGTGCCTAGAATCAGAGGTAAGGGACTGCACTGTTACCGGCCGGCTTTCCTTTCCAACATCACCACTGAGCTCACAGCAAACACAGCAATGTTTCACTAGGTGGAAAGTTTGCTCATCATGTTCCTCATCCCAGCTCCTGGCTTTTTCAGTGCAGGTGGTAGAGATTCAGGGAGCAGTGGTTTTGTAATTAAGCTGATTTTAGTTCAAACTGCTAAGGGAAGGGGTATTTTCACTTTCTTCCCACTCCTGTCCCTACCTTTGTCCTTCTGTTGGCATAAGCATCGGCCAAGCCAGGGAACTGATCCAGCTGGAAACTATCTGTTTGTCTTTTCCCTTTCTGCTGGGTTCGTTTTCAGAGGGATCAGATTCCTAATCTGGCAGATCACTCAAGAGCTGATTTTGGCACCAGGGAGAGCACATGACCCAGCAGCACAGACTTAGATGAGCTGAAACCAAGCATAAACCTACACCTGCAGAGAACACCCACAGCCCACCCTGCACCCACCCATGCAAAGACCCTCTGCCTGCAGAAAGAAAGAGGCTTTTTCCATGGTACTGTTCTGCTCCCAGAGGGGAACCACCTCCAGTCTCTACCTGCTCCACTTGCACATCCCTTGCCACTGCCCTGCTGCCCCTTCTCAGCTCTTTGATAAAGCCCAGGGCTCCACTCCAGCCTTCCTCTCGGATCAGCATATTCTTTAAACAGTAGTGTGTCACTTACCCAGGTACCTTCTGTCCTCATGGACACTCATGTATTTACCAGCAGCCACAGACACATGTAAGATATGCATGTGCATGCCCAGGGCCAATGCACGCAAGCACAGACCTAAAATATCACCAAAATATATCTGGTTCCCCTAGGCTGAAGAAATGGGCTGTATTGCTCTGAACCATTACTACTAAGCACACAGTGTTTCTATGGCTACGCTTTCCCCAGCTTTCACTCCTGCATTCAGCAACACATTCGCTTTGTCTGTCTGTCTGTCTGCCTCTCCCTTGCATGTACATCCACACAAACTAGACATCCCTTCTTTCCTCAGCCAGCCACCCCCTCTCCACTCCAAATAACACCTCCGCTCTTCCTCCCACACACATCCTAAAAATTCAGAGTGGCTGTTTCTTGAGACCCAGAAAAAGAGGGGGCAAAGAATTCTGTTCCAAACTGGTTTCGAATGCCAGCAATCCTACAGCTAGTGTCCTGAGCCTCCAAGCCTATTTACAGCAAAGGTGGAGCCAGTAGTGTTTACTGGAGATCTTTAGTGTTATTTACGGTGGCATGAAACCAAAGCAGCGTGCAAAGAGCAGGCAGACCCCTTCATCCCCCAAGCTGCTCACAAGAGGCTGGAGGGCTGGTGTGCTGAGTGATAATAAAGAAGAAAATATCTCCCAGGAATGCTCTAATAAGAAACCTTGTGCAGAGGGGGTCAGCAGTACCCTGGCCTCAAGGTGACTTGTTTAGCACTGTCAAATGAAGATATCGGTCAGATGTTGGAGAAATGCTAATGGCTGGGAGCAGCTCATGTCAAGCTGAATAAATCCCTTGCTCTCCCTTCTGAAATACAATGGCACATGAATGACTAAGCAATTCTGATAACAATTCAATAGACAAATGTCAGCTTGCTTTGATTAAACATTACTTCTGGAGCTGTTTCAGGGCAGCTAAAGATACATGAGTCTGTCTCTGTCACCCCAGCCCTCCCAGCAACCCAGCCAGGGCAGAGAGACATTTATTTCACAACAACTATAACTGATTTTTTTCCAAACCAATTGGAACTCCTGTACCATCTGAACTAAGTCTAGATTTATGCAAACACAGCTGGGGAAAAAAGAAAAAGCAAAATAGCCCCTCTCTATTTTAAGAACTCAGCTTCACTGTCACTTTTCCCTTGCTACATCACAGTTATCCCTTAGCACAGTAATAACACAGTCCAGTTTGGAGATATAGGTGGAACCAAGCCATGTAATTACCACATTTCCACATATATTCTTGTGTCTTTGCAGTACTGAAATAACACTCCCCTCGCACAGGGTTAGTCCAGACAAACAGTTCCATTTAGGAATGTGGCTAAAACATGCAGCTAGGCTTTTACATGGTGCAGGTCTAACCCATTTTTTAATTACATCTATATCTGTGCTATCGGTTGGTCCCTTAAAAATTATAATGAGTCATTTTATTTTTGCAGAGAACATTTACACGAGCAGCTTTTCCCGATTTGAACCTTCTACCTTACCAACCCCCAAATCAGTTTTGAATGATGAAAGGAATAACCTCATATACACACACAGGCTTATACCCTTGTCTTCAGTCAGTTGTGAAATAAGCTGCTCAGCGCTGCATCCGTAATGGGGACTGCAGTGCAGATGGCAAAAGCGTAGTCACAACTCGTGCTGTGCCTCCGCCAATAGAGGTGTATAATGCAAGCAGAGCAGCTCAAAGAAGCGTAACACACCGGCAGCAAGGAGGGGAAGAGAGACTGCTACTCCTGAGCATTTTCACCTTTCTATCTATAGAAGAGGCTATCTGGGGTAACAATAACATGGAATGATATCCGGAAGATCCTGAGTGAAATACTGTCTGCACTGCAGTCCGTGGGAACAAGGATTTCACCCCATGATCAATGCTAGGCTGTGTTTCAGTGATGCTTATTGCTTTGTAGTTGAGAGAACGCAAGGGGAAGAGAAAGCAAGAATCTCCTACACCTCCGCCCTACTGATCTGTTGATCACGAAGAAGAAAAATCATCCCTTGCAAATATCCACAGCCACCATGAGTCCCAGGGGCCTCATTGCTGCGTTTGATCATAGTCTAGAACAGTGAGTGACAATGTTATTTCTCTAATTCCACTCTCAAGAAAGCCCCTTGGCTGCTTTCCTTTCTCCTGGGCTGAGAATGAGGATGTGGAAGCAATCTACAAGAGTACATCAAGTCTGTGCTACCTGGGTTATCATGAACTGAGGCTATTTCGTTAGATGTGGTAATTGGCAGATGCTGCATGCTACAGGCAGAGGTCTCCGAGGAGACATCTACACTGAGTACGCACAAAAAATCCATAGGGACAATGATGGCACGTTTGTGTATAGGTGTATATAGATATACATGCACAGCAAGTAACTAGAAGACAGAAGAGTCCTGCTTGCCCCTAGCTGCAAAGGGGAATTCTCAACTGATCTTTGCAGCTCCCATTTGATAACACAAAGCCGCTTTGCAAAATCACCAGGTTGGCCCTTATAGCTTTGTTGTTTTCAATATTCTTTGAGAGTTTCCTCTGATGCCTGATTTGCTTTATTAGAGAAACCTACTCAAAGGGATTTGTGTGCATGCTCAGCTTGATTTGTGAACTCCAACAGGAGGGGCAGCCAGTAAAATTAATGAGGTTCTGGGCAAATGATTGCACATGCAGACCCACAGACATAAAGCATTAACTGACTGTCTAATTAACAAAGGCCACGTGCCCGATTAAGCATGCAAACGCTGCTGCTTATACACGCACATTGACACACATTAATGTCTCAGCGAGGATACATTTGCAAGTGTCTGTTTGGAACGATGATGAAGCACGCAACCTGCTTCCATAAACACTTTTCAGTACGTAGAAAATATATACATGAAATAATCTGCTGCCCATTTCTGTAATGAGCACGAATTCTTTCTGGAAAGCAACACAGCAGGTCTCCAGGCTCATGCGGGCACTGCTTTAAAACCACCTTCTAGAAGGGGGCAAACGAAGGACAAAGAGGCCTTGAAAGGAAAGTTTTAACTCTGTTTCAGTCATCTTGTCGTTGCAAGTGAAGGGTTGCTTTCATGTTACAATGTCATAGTACTAGGTGATAAGAGGTCAGGGGCATATAGTCCTATTCCTAACTCTGCTATGTTCTTATCACATAACACTCACCCTCCAGGTCTTCATCTCCTTCCTGATTAAAGCTCAGGTTTTTTAAATTCATGGCCATATAGGTTTTTTTTTTAAAAAGAGAAAAAAAAAAAATCTAAAACGTCCAACAAACGAGCAAAAACCAGCAATGTCTCAGAGGTGGTGATTACAGTACAGGATACCTGTTCTATATCAGTTCACTTAACTCAATTAACTGTGCTGCCATCATTTTAGGACGGGGATATGATCACCCAGCTGGGGAGGCCAGAAAGGCAAAATCCTGGAAAGCTAGTAGCAATCTCGGGGTGCCAGAGAAGAAAATTTTGGCAGCTGCAGACCCGTGCCTGTTGTTCAGCAGGGTCACCACTGCACAGAGCAGCAGCCAGCCTGCAAAGGGTATTCCTGAGAGTGCTATGAAGGTCAGGCAGTATAAGAGAGCTATGAAGGATCGTGAACTGTATGAAACAGGCAGGCAAGTTGAACTTCTCCTCACCTCTGAGCCTTGAGTGACCAAATCCTGCCCTCTGCTCCTCTCTGTTCACCTCTGCTATCTGCAACGGGAATTGCACAGAAGATATCTGAGCCTTCACTTTGCATTTGCTTGTGGCTGGTGGGTTCACTGAACTGAAGCTCAGGGTTTCCCCCAAGCCCATGACTCAACCCTACTCCCCCCTAAATGCTCAGAAACTCAGTTTCTCCAAGGAGCCAGGGAGGCCAAGGGAGGTGTTAGAAAAACTAGTTATGTCTGCGGTGTGTTTCCTTGCTGCTGGAAGGTCTCCAAAGACATTTCAGGTGCTGATGAGACCTTCCAGCACATCCATTTAGAGTCTGCAGTTTCCTTTCCTTCCTGCATTATTTACCGTACAATCCCAAGCTGCTTAAAGAATCGTTGCAAGCTATTTTCTGAATCACCCTTTTCTCTCTGTGCTGTTTCATGTAATAATCTCTCCAAAATCTATTTTGGGAGCAGTGTTTTGCAGCAGAGGGTTGTTTTGTTTGTTTCTCCAACTGTTCTGTTGCAGACCTAGAAAGTTGGTTCGTTATTGTAAAGTTGATGACAAGGACAGGGTTACAGATCCTGTGTCCTGACAGTCTCGCCTTGCTCAACTGTCCTCTCTGGAGTAGGGACGTGGCTCAGAATGACAAGTGCAAGGCTATGCCCATTAATTTGTTGTTGCAGAGTTCCTCCTGATGACCAGAGCTGCAGGCAAGGGTTTGTTTTCAGCCTTGCTTGGGGATGGCAGGTCATATTGATTTCTTAGAGCAAGGTCCCTGATAGAAGTTTTGATTCCTGAATTATTCTCATACTATGCAGAACATCTTGGCAGTCTGACTATTAAAGGAAAAGAGTGTGGACTTTGCCAGCAGCTGTGTTAGAGAACGGGAAAAAAAATAAAAATAAAACGGGGTATATTTTCAGCTGACCAAATTTGAAAGTGCTTTTTTCAGAAACACCCAGAAATCCTGAGTCTTTATACCTCAGACCTCATCCTGGAACTCAGACCTCATCCTGGAACCAAAGACACATTTTGCATCAGAGAGACTACACTTAATTTGCTACCTGAACTCAAAGTTCTTCAACCACCCAACATTCATATTAGCTTATTACTTCAAATTTAGCTGCCCTGCTCTTACCCCGAGAGCATCTGACTGGGAAGCAATTGCACATCCACGCCATACGTTCAAAGCTGGAGTGCTTCGCTTGCTTCAGCAGTTTTTGGCAAAGTTCAGTGCAGTTCTCAGCTTTGAAGCATAATTGCCCAACTTACAGCAGTGACTCTGGTCTCCAAAGGCCAAAAGGAGAAAGAGAAAGGAGGGAGGTGGGAGGACAGCTGAGAATAGCATATTTCAGATGTGGGATACAATTATTTCTTTCTTGGAGGCCTATTTCTGAATACTGCCGGAGAACTGGACAGCTAAAACAAGAAAGCAAATATAAAATGAAAGATCACATTAGAAAGCACACACACCCAGACACCATGGCAAGCAAGAGCTGGGGGACCTGTGTAATCAGAGCTATAATGATTCCATAATTTCACATCCAAACATAATTAGTTGAGGTACGTTCTTTGACAGCTAGAGATTTGCAAAATTAGGGTCAAGCAGGTTCATTTTTTTAATTGCTCTCATTTCCCCCCTCTGTGTTGTTTCTTGTCACTTTATAGCCTCCTCCCTGGGCCAAATTCATCCCTGGGGTAACCCCCTTTTAAAAAAACCTCCATGAATTTGATCCTTTGTACCTTGGAAGCATGGCAGCAAATAGCTTTCTGCCTGTGTGACTGGCATGTCACATGTCTTGGCATATCTGAAGGACCGTGTGTTTGGCTTGCCAGCCATAAGAACCCAATTCCCTAGGGGGAAAAAAAAAAAAAAAATCAGACTCTAGGCTGCTCCCTGCTTCATACATTATTGCTGGCAACTGCACCAACAGCAGATAGTAGGAAACCAGCCTGCTTAATTCCAGTGAGATTAGTGTCCGCAGTTTCAGATGGCAGCAGAATGTGCAAGGGGCGATTTAAATATGCAGCCAGGTTTCATTAACTAGTTTGATTCCACCTAACTGAACAAGCCAGGATGAAAAGCCTCTGTGTTCAGACATCCCATAAAATGGTCTCTCTCAAAGATGATGCTCCCTCAGTTTAGGCACATCAGACTTTTGAATTGTTTATACATTTGCTCACACAGTACTTACTTGATGACCCTCACTTATCTGAAGCAGAACTGTATCATCCACAGTCTATCAATAGACTTAAAGTTCCCGTGATTGCCCAAAACATGCATCACTCGCACTTACTCTATCCCTGGGAAGTGGATAACAGCAACTCCACTAAATAAAGCCCAGGTCTGTGCAGACGGCTCCCCAGTCAGAAATCACAGCCCAGGCTGGGGCTAGTGGAGCTAAATTAACTGGCCAGGAGCATAGTTTCAGTTTGCATGGAAACAGCAGAGAAGAACAAAGTTGACAGAGCCAGCACAGCACAAAATTAAAAAGCCCAAAGATGTGTCCGGCCACATGTTGCATGGCTGGCACTGTTTGTATGTGCCTCCCTAGGCACTCTGCACTGCAAATACAGCGGCTGGAAATTAATGTGGGCATAAATAGTGCACACACATACAGGTACAAATTTTGTGTGCCCTTCACCACAACACAAGCCCCTGCATTAATTTCATAACTGGGCAGCAGGCAGAAGTACCAAGTGATAGAAACTCTGCATAAACACACCCACATGCAGCAAACATTTCTATGGGTGCTACTTAGACATATTTTATGAGGTTAGGAAGGTTTTTGTTTAGGAAAACCAGAAGACAGGAAATGTGGAGTTTTCTGGTAGATGCTCTGTGTCTTTTTTTGCACTCCAAATCCTTTCAGCAATTGATTGTGATATCTGAAGCCACAATAAAGCCTCAGGTAGTTTGTGATGAAGTGCATATAGGTCATATGAGGTGTGATGGGGGGAGCAGAGATTATATTTGTGCAGCACACAATGCTTTGGCATAAGTTATGTTAATATTTACATAATCTATAAATATGCTAATTTTATATGTGAATCTTTTGTCCTCCAAAATAGCAGAGTCCTTCACAACACATGAGAAACACAGCTACTTAAAGGATACAGCAACTCACACAAAACAGCAAACTGAAATTTGTGGCCAGGTCACCAGGACACAAGTTTTACTCTTCAAAAAGATGTAATGGCCTGTAATGTCAACGCTGATTGCCATTTCATATCATCATTCATAAAACGCCCTTTATTCAAAGAACAGACACATGAAAGGAGGATCAGTGGCAATGAACCTACGGAAATTTCAATGCTACCATTAGATGTCTTGATTTTGAAGCTGTCACGTAAAACCAGAAAACACATGAGTATCATATGGAAGATTTGCTCAGAGGACCTGAGGAAAAGGCATTCAGTATCCAGGCCCAGTGCTCAAGTTTGGAGTGGCTATGTACAATCCATCCCTTCTCCAACCCATGACCTTTCAGTACTGCCCGGGAACGCTGAGTGCCACGTGTCCCCCAGTCACTGTGATGGCAAACCCAGCAGCTCCAGAGCTCCCATGTCCTGCCACACATGCATGTACACAAAAGCCAGAGCAACTGTGGGACATTTATATCCTGCCGTTGCTGAAGGGCCACTTCTTCAAGCTGTTGCTTTAGTTAGATTAACAGAAGCACCCTGCACTGGTTCATCTGTAGAAGACCTTCCTCAAGCCATAAGGACTGAAGATCCCTCAAATATTGTTGGCTTTAATGCAAGCTTCAATTCACCAAAAAATCATGGCACAGCCACTTTCACCCAGAGTCATTCCACCCTGAACTGCCCCACACACCCACTCTACATGCTTTTGGGCACCCAGTACTGCTTTTGAAGGCTGATACAGAATGTAATGACATGGTTCTGAATCAAGATCAAAGTATAGGTGTTTCCTCAATCCAACAACAAGGTTTTAGAGGCTGAATCCCATCTACTACCCTAGGAACCTACAGCCAGCATTGCCAGCCCTTTTTGTAGGCTGGCGAGGGAGGTCACTATCTGTTCCATTAACAGAGGTGAGGAGCCATCCACTGATATCCCATTTTAGAGGGCAGCAAGATAAACTCCATTAAAATGGAATCTAGGATGCCAGGGGACAAGCCGAAAAGACATTATACAGTCTGGCAGCAAAGGCAACAGAGTTCCAAAAAAATAAATCACGTTAAAGCATATGCAGCCCTGGCGAGGACACCTGAAGTTTGCACATATGGCTGCTCCACTGGGACAGGCCTGTCTGCTGCGGGCGTGCAAATCAAAGCGTTTGCATCTCATTACCCAGGCTGGGAGACATCAGTCAGGGCTGGGATGAGTGGCTGAGGTTCCCCCAATGCTGTAATGGCGTGACAGTTTGGCAGCATCAGCAGTCAGATTGGCCTTTATCCTTCACAGATGTTGCTGTGCTAAGGATGAGGAGGTGTTTATTTTACAGGATGATGGTGTCTTGGTCTATGGCACACAGCCAAACAGCCCAAGGTCAGCTCTCCATATATTGTAGGGTTTCTTTGGCATCCCTCTCAAGCAGCTACGGCATTCTTGGCTGCAGCACTGGTAAAGCAGGAGGGGAAGTGGGGAGCATCCCCACGAGGGGAATCCTCCACGTCTGCAATGCCCAGGGTTTGCACAGCCCAAGGCAGTGACACTGGAGCTCCTTGGAGCTTACATGTCCAGATGGCAGCTGCGGATCCGATGCTTTAGGTGCAATAAAAGAGAAAATATCATGTTAAAATTCTCACCTCTCCTCTCCTCATAACACCATTCATCTCCACCGATGCCATTTCAGGTGCAACTAGATTGGGGGGTGTGCACCGAAGTCCACCTGGGGTAGCCTTGGAAAAGAATATTTCCAATCCACTAAAGAGACTCTTCTGTCCATGTGTGCTACAAAGCCATAATAATGTTTCCTTAACGAGGGCCAAATCTTGTGTCTCTTGTATCTGTGTCAATATGGAGTAACTGCACTGAAGTTGGGTTCCTAATAGTATTAATTTCTAGAACTGTCAACTTGCTATTTGAAAACTTTCTAAGTGTTCAGAATTAACAGCTCTCATTATTTCCAGTGGTGTAAATGAAATCAGAATCTGGCTTAATTTTAATACAGAGAACAGAGGAGGATCAAAAAGAGCTTGGCACATCCCTGCCTTCATGGAAAAGCTCTGACTATAAGGTTTCCTATTTCTAGTTTTGGGGAAATTTTGAAAGGATACTGCTGCAAGTGACGGCTTTCCATTTGCATTGCACTTTCTTACACACAGCCCACAGAACCCAGTATTCCCTAAACAGTACACGTGGAGCTCCTGAACGCTGCAATACAGAGGTTCCTCTTTGCTCATTTTAAACACTGCATTAAGCAGCATTCCCCAACATCTGCTACTGCCCATTTTGCACTAACTTTTCATAAAATCAGCTCTCAGACTCTTAAGTTTCTGTCTCAGTCTGTGATGACCTGATACAGTGACCACTAAGGACACATACCTAGAATCCTCACCTTGAAAGCCATGCTGAGTTCATTGCATTTTAACAATGGGAAATATAAATACTGCAGGAAGTACTGAAGCAAACAGCACCTTATTACTCCAGAGAGGCAAGCATTAGGGAAGAATAGTTTAAAATGCAAATTGGCTTTATATACCTTTGAAGTGGAATATCCTCACCTTCAAATCCACACCCCCCCCCCCGCAAGCTTTAGTGGGGATTGATAGTCCTATGTGCCAAGATAGATTGAACACTATTTTTAATCACATCTTACAACCACACTGTCCCAAATGCTTTGCATGACAAAGCAACCAAGGGAGCAAAATGAGAGAAAACTGTGATGCAGATCCACAACACCAGGAATAGATTTGTGCTTCGGATCCAAAGCCCTCATATGAAAGAGTGATCTCAAAAGGCAGAGGCAAGGAAGAAAGAAAAAGCTGTAAGAGATGGGGCTGGAGCAGAGCTGGAGAGCTGACAAGGTGGAGAGAAACAAGAAGGGAACGTTTTGTAAAATGGATTAAGCTGTAGGAGCGAAAACATTAGAGGGAAAGGCCCGGGGCAGAGGGAGGGCACTCAAGGACACTGCAGCAGAACTTGCAGGCGCTTGAAGCTTGCACTGAACTTTCTGTTCCCGGCTGCCTGTTTTGGAGTGTATTCTGGGGATGCCTCCTCTTGGGAGCTCGCCTGCTGGAAGAAGGTTATGAAGCCGCAGCTCAGCAATGCTTATGTTGTACCATGACAGCGGCGCATAGGCATGCTGTGACGCAGCATCTTTATATGGCGCTGAAAAGTCGTGCTGGGTTAAAGGGATGGGATTTGCAGGTTTTACAACTCCAGGGACCCTTCGTGGCCCACAACGGTAGCCACTCAGAGCATGTGAAATTCAGCTGTTTCCTTCTGCAGAGGATTGGAGCACTTTCCTCAGGTCTATTCCACGTGTTGCTCAATTCTACGCCACTCTGCAAACTCCCTTGAGCTGGGATTTGAATCTGCTCTGTACTCAATAAATCTCAGCCAAAAAAGCAGCCTCATATGGTTTGCCCAAATCTCTTCAGGGATCCCAGAGGTCATTACAAAAGTTGGTAAATATTAACAAACTCTCTTTCAAGACAGTATGTACAGTCAGCGTGTTGGACCTGGGAATTTTCTTCTTCTCCAACATACAAGGTGAGGGGCTGTGTTTGGCAAGTCGATGCTGGGATGTGGCAGGAGACCCCAGGGGCAAGCTGGAGTGCATGCTCATTAACACAGCCCACCAGGAGCAAGGGCTGCTGAACGGCTCTCCAGCTATTTGCAGCACAGCGTGCTCGACTTTCCGTTTCTGCATAACCCCGCATGCCAGAAGCAGCTGGGCAGTGTCTTGAGTTCAGGGTCATGAAGGGGGAGAGAGGTGGTTGTGCTGAGCTGCAAGAGGCAGCACTAGCAGAGGGGGAAGGCAAGACAGGAGCCAACCATGCGAGTCACACACTTGGCGCAGGAATGCCAACAGGTCCATCCTGTGCAGCATGCAAACGTGTTGCTTTCTGGTGGAGTGAGAGATCCCCATGTGTGCCTCTGACTGAATATTCAACGTATAGATACAGGATGTGTTTTCATTCTGGGGACGGGCTACAGTAGGGTATAGATAGGCTGGAGGAGAGAGGAGGTGGAGCAGGTGCATGGTAGAAGCAGAACAAGTCCAGGTTACCTTGTGGTCCTGCAGACTTCCCCAAGCCATTGAATCAGGGCTGCAGTCTGGGACTGACCTAAAAATTTGCACTGGAGGCCTATAAGGTCCAGCCACACATAAATAATAGAAATGCAAGTGGTTTGCCTCCCATCAACCCCAGCAAGAAGGCAACAAACCCAGTTAATCAGATTCAGTAACATTTTAACCCAGGTAGTCTCTAACACCAAGCATCTGGCATAGGAGTCAGGACCCGTGTGTATTTGCCACCTTCACCAGAGCAGCACAGGGAAAGCTCCTGTTTGCAACTACACTGCTCCCCTCCAAGGGCTCTGCCTTTTGCCTCGTGCTCCCAAATGCCATGGGAGCCATCAAGGGTGGTGAGCCAGGGGAAATCCAGGCTCAGCACTACTTGCAGCTCTCTTCTGTGTGCTGGGGGCCTGTCCTCCATGCAGGAGTTTCTTGCTGTGGCCCACACTGGTTTCATTTTCCAGAAAGGAACTAAAAGCTAGCAGCTTATTTCTTGGGAAAGGGCAAGGGGTGCCTCTTCAGTCAGTCAGCAGTGACCTGAGCTCCAGAGGATGGAAAGGAGGTGGCTGACACTTCTGTACTGCTCATCACCTTATTAGAAGCAAATTGGCATTAACCTCACCCGTATGTAGGATGGACACAGATGCCAGGTCACAGAAAGCACGAGGGCTATTTACAGTATAAATTGCAGAGTATCTCAGTCCTGCAGGATACACAAATGGCTGCCGCTCCCACCCAGGTACAAACCGTAAATCCTGCAGAAGGGGTTCTGCCTCTTCTCCTCCCGCACCACATGTAATCCATCATCAAACCCTGCTCCTTTGACTCACTAAACTTACTTTCCCAAAATGATAAATCTGCCTCTAAGTAAATGCAATTTAGAAAGTTTCGGCCTTAGGAGAAGGGTTTTGAGAGCACTGTGCTCCTATAAGCAATCTATACTGAATCCTAACTAGAATATCTCATGGGCACACTCACGGTAATTATTATATAGGAAGTAGTTTAATATGAGATAAAGTTCCTGTATCCTTTGTACTTCACAGACAAAGCATGAGGCGAGGCAAGGCAAGGAAACAGAGGAGCTTTATAATTGTCTCACGTCCACACACACGACTGCTACTGATGCTCAGTTCTTAAACAGCACAACACAAACCCTAAGTCAGAATTCCCTGTACACCCAATTCTTCCATTAACTTCTCTATGCGAGGAATGTGGGATTGGACACTACCACGCAGGGCCAAGCCAGTATCCTTGCCATGGTCTCTGCTTACTGGGAACCCCTTGAAAGGCTCAAACTGAAATCTGTTACTGTAATGAAGCAGATACTGTTGTTCACAAAAACTAAGCTGCACAGACTGCTTTGTTTTTGTAGGGTTGCTAGGGAGCACTGGTTACTATTATTGATTTTTTTTTTTAAGGCCTCTGAACTACTTATCAAAACAAGTTATTCCATGCGCACCAGAAGTAATGAAGCCTGGTTCCCTACAGCTTTGTGTCCTTTGTCCCTGAACTTTTTTTTCCTAGTGCAATGTCCCCTCCCTCTCCCAAAAGCCAGGATCTCCCTCCCACATCTCCCTTCTGCTTGGCAGAGCAAGAGGGAGCAGAAGTGATAGCTGGGTCACAACTATAAACTTCTTTATTGGCTGGCTGGGAGCTACAAACAGTGGCTGATTGCTAAATTCTGCCTATTTTGTTCTCGCTGGGGGACTAATTTTGGACTTTCTCTACTATCCAGTCATCAGTTTTCATAAAATTTGTAGGAACTTCATTCTCTCTGTGATTTGATGAGTCTAGCTGCAATCTGGCCAAAAGCTTTTTCTGAGGGGAAAAGCGAGCAGTGGATAGCCAGGCAGTGGGGCTGCACAATCTGGAAGTCAGGCTGAAAGCACATACAGTAAGGAACTACCTAGATTTTGCAACCAGATACACAGGGGGGGAAAAAAAATCTCATTAAGTCCCAGATACTCTGTATCACATGTGTAGCTGTGTCTGATAATGATTCTTCTGACACAGACTACTTAATGAACACACCTAGGACCTGGCAAGTGTGACTGTCAGAACACTGATGTGATGAATATTCACAGGTCAGGATGTTGCAATTTAAATGATATAGATACCATGAAAATGCCAGGGTCCAGAGTGCAAAAGCAAAAGGAAGGGGTCTGAGAAACACAAGCCTTGAAGCTGGCTGCTTGTTAACGGCAGCTTTGCACCTCTTCTACAAGACAGGAGAGTTAAGTAGCCTTCACTCTCTCAAGTTTTCCCTTTAAAAGGACCTTTTGGGGAAAATTTCTCACGGTTGCTAACAAACATTCAGCTGCACCAGCACTAGCAACACAAGGAGAGCATAGGCATGATGCACCTGTGAGTGTACTGTAATCGCGTGTGCATGTGTGTGCCTGCTAACAAGTATTTTTGAGCAAAGGATAGCACACGTGGGTGCACAGACACAGAGATGCAGGCAACAAGGCCAGTGTGCCTGACCTACTCATCTGGTCACCTTTGCTACAGAGCATGTGATTAAATGTGGAAACAAGCATACTCAGGAGAAAGCAGGCCTATGCAAATGCACATCACAAAATCACAGAATCACAGAGTGGTTGAGGTTGGCAGGGACCTCTGGAGGTCATCTGGTCCAAGCCTCTGCTCAAGCAGGTCCACCCACCACCAACTGCCCAAGATCATACCCAGACAGCTTTTCAGTATCTCCAAGGATGAAGAATCTACAAACTCTCTGGGCAACCTGCTCCAATGCTTGGTCACCCCCACAGCAGTGTTTCCTGATGCTCAGACAGACCCTCTCATGTTTCAGTGCGTGCCTGTTCCCTCTTGTCCTGCCACTGAGCACTACTGAAAAGAGCCTGGCTCTGTCTCCTTTACACACTCCCTTCAGGTATTTGTACACATTGATGAGATCCCCTCTGAGCTTTCTCGCCTCCACACTAGACAGTCCCAGCTCTCAACTTCTTCTCATCAGAGAGATGCTCCAGTCCCTTAATCATCATTAGTGGCCCTTCGCTAGACTCTCTCCAGTAGCTTCACATCTCTCTTGTTCTGGGGAGCCCAGAACTGAACACGATACTCCCGACATGCTTATGAGCACAAATCCAGAGTGCTTTAGGAACTGTCAAGGGAGACAGTACCAACAGCAGAGTGGCAGACATTTGATTTTGTGAATACCTTCTTCCTAAACCTGGACACTTTCTTCTCTTTGTGTTCTTGTTCTGATGTGACTCTAGGATGAACAGCCTCTGGGGAGGAGGAATTTGGTGACAGGGAAAAGGAACCAGGACCTAGAAATGCACTGACCTACGGAGCATGGCTGTGCAGCATTCCCAGGCTCTCAAGACAGGGCTTCAGGCAAGCAAGGACAAAGCAGCAGCTATTAGATCAGTATCTCAAAGATGTCTTCAAACATTACTCATCATCAACAACTAGAAGAGTTTCATCTCGTGTGAACAGCTCACTCCCCAGAGTCCCACCACATCCAACAAGATTATATTTATATTGACAAAGGCTTTTTATTGACTCTTTTCTCTCAAATAATTGATAAGCTCTTGCTGCTGTCCCACTTTGATCAGCCTCAGCCCCAGTTGTGCCCAAGGTCTGGTCTAGTTCCAGCCCATCTCATTATCTAAAGCACCAGAAGCAAGTGGTGTTTACAGGACTTGCTAGCAGAAACTGGATTTCTGCACAAAGAATACAAATCTGAAGGCCACACTGGGAAACATAACTTATTCATAACAAACACTATTCGGTTGTATCCGATCATGTCTCTCTTTGCTGTCTTATTCCTATCCATTTCTTTTTCCTTCTTCCTTCTCATCCCTTCTCGCCTTCCTCAGTGTATTTTCCTCTCTAGAGGACAAAGTCAGCATCCATTGAAGTCAGGGAGGAAACTTCCACAGGCTTCAGTGGTCTTTGAAACCTTTCAAACCTTCTGACTTCTCCTCCCCGGGCAGCAAATCACCTCAGTTAGTTTCACCATGTCCAAGTATGGGGAGAGCATTAAACCAGTGAACAAACTGAAGGGCATGAGAGATTATCTAGGCCAATTTCTCTCATCCAGTTCAGACCTTTTTTTCCCAGGACTAAAAAAGTGAGGACTGTGCTATACCAGGATCGATTCAGGGAGGTTTCAGGAAACCACAGATGAAACACCTTTGAAGGCTGAGCTTGTTCTTTTTGACCAACTTGACGGAGAGGGTGGTCTATTCCGACTGTAATTTTTTTTAATGTCAACTTCCAACCCACCCACCCCCCAAAAAAGGAAGATGACAGTGAAAGGAACAGTGGTAGACACTCACACCAGTGTCACTTGGAATCCTGAGCTCCACCATGACACCTCCAGTCCTTCATCACACTACCTGAAAGATGCAATTTCCAGCCTAGACTAGTCCACCAGAAGCTTTGTCACTTGTCCAGCTTTAGCTAATTTCTATGAACACCTGGAATGTGAAGTTCAGATTCAACATCTGCTTTGTATGCTTTTTCATTCTCTGCCTTATTTTCTTTTAATCCTTTTTGCTCACTTGTACAACTTCTACAGCTCTGCTCTCCCCCTCCGTATCCCTTTCCATTCCTCATGGGAGAGGTAAGACTGTGTCCCACCAAACTAAGTGGACCTTGGAGAATTTGCACATGCCTGAGGATAGCAGAAGTTACTAGAAATATTTAGCTATACACATTGAGGTACCACATCTCCACAATGGCATCTTCCTCCCTGCTGCTGTGAGCATGGTTGGCCAACACAGGGACCTTCGTCCTCAGCAGCCCCTTTAGAGGAAGCTCCTAATTTCAGAGTTTGCATAGCAGGTCCCCCGCAGCCCTCCCCACTTCATATACACTCGCCAGAGCAGTGTGTGCCAGCACACACCCCATCGTCTCCAAGCACAGCTAAGACCCAAACCCTGAAATTTGCTTTGCAGTTGCTTCTAGGATTTGTCAAGCTTTCCATTCAGTCATGCTCAGCTCAAAATTAGGCTCCATGCTAAGCACTGTGGGAAGCTGCAATGGAACAAAATGGAGTACAAGGTTGTCGGACTTATTTTTCACTCCTTACATTAACTAATTAGCTTTCTTCCTCATTAAAGTCCCTTCAAGCATATCAATTACCCAGGTCTGATGGCAGGGACGGTACAATAGCCCTCAGTGCAATCAGATGAGTTGGAATTCAGCACAGCAGACCAACAGGGCAGAGGATTGGGTTACCCGTGTGTCAGCAAAAGGGCATTATTCTCCTGACCTCCCTTTTGCAACAAGAGCTGAATGGTGGTTAGAAGAGGGGAGAGGAAATGCCAGGAAAATAGCACAATAAGCATCTTCCTGGGAGCTGCAAGGGGAAACCAGTACTGTGACAAAAGACAAGAAATATTTAAATGTTGGTCTAAAATTAGGACAGCCTAAAACTTGGCCTCTGTTGTCTTTTGTTTCTATCTAATGGGAGTAGCCTTGCAATTTCTGTCTTGGTTAAAACAATTCTCTCATTTCCCTCTAGGAAAATGGAGGGAATGGTGAAGACAAGGGATCCGTCTTAGCAGTGCCTCCCCTCTCAGAAGCTCGTGGCCCAGCACTCACCCACAACAAACATGCTTAGCCCAGCAGCTCAACAGCAGCAGATTTCCACAGGTGAATTTTGGGTCAGTCTCAGTTTTTCCAAGCCAATTTGCCCAACGTTTGTTACAGTAATATCATATTTGTGAATTGCTGCTATTGCCTCTATTAACTGGGTTCTTTGCATTGTCTTGTACCTGAGCTGTACGTTCCCCATCTGCCAGAGACTATTACAGCTATGCTTACCTCAAATGCAAATGATTTCTTGAGCACCAACAAAAAAAGGTAACAGCGCTGACATTGTATCTGTTAATCTTAAACCACTACATTCAGTTGGTTACATGGATGAAGATGCATTGCTCAGTGCAGCTGAATACTTAAAAGCACTGAGACAATAAGAATGCATTAAACTTTTATCTCCAGTGCTACAGCTACAATAAGCAATCAAAGAAATTGCCACTCTCCCAGGGCTCTGGATTGCCTAAAGGAAACTAACTTTTGTCTCTGTGTGTGTGTGTATGAAGAAAGATGGATAAAAGGATCTCAAATACCAGCTGCAGTGTGTTTGGCTACTTTGCGTTAGTCAGATGATGAGCGCTGAGCACTGCACAAAGCTCAGAAGGCGGCAATTTTATGCAGTCATATATAAGGAGGAAGAAATAAGATATTTTTCACTCCAAGGATTTCATGATCAAGCCCAGCTTTTTTTTTTTTAAATGTAAAATTTGTAGGAGACAATTACCAACCTGATATTCCTTTCCAAGCCATGCTGTGAAAAAAACCTTTACACAAGTCTTTCTTTCCCTCGACACAACATTTGGGGGTCTGTATGTCACTGCACGACAGGTGTAACTCACCTTTCCATGAGTGGTAGCAATAGCAGGACTATCACATCACATTATAGTTTCTAAAACTAGAACAAATGAATTTAAAAGCTCTTATAAAAATTATACATGTTCCTTTTTAATTTATTCTCTGGCCATTTAATGATGTAGAAATTTCATTTCTCATGAAATATCCACAAACTGGCCACTTTCCTCATTAAATATGCATGAATTATAGGATTCCTTATGCTCTTGAGAAAATAAACCACTTTAATCTGAGAAAATGCTCAGTTTTATAATATCAGAATGCTTTCTTCTCCTTTTTTTGACTCAGAACCAGGGCAGTTTCAGAAAAGGAGGTGCTTGGTATGTTCCAACCTTTTAATGTGAAGGGAAACACTGTTTAAAAAAAACAAAAAGCTGATAGAGATAATTCCAAAACAAATCGTTGCTTTCCAAATGTTGTCTTCTTATTTATTTTTGCTACATTCCTTCAACACACGCAATTCTGTTGTAAGAAATCATAGTATTTAAATAACTTTCTGTTTTCAAGTCACTTTGTTGGGTTCACATTTCTCTGTGTATGTTTTCTCTGTACTGCAGATAAAACTGTGTGAGTATCAATGAGGTATTTGCTACAAGAACTATAACACCATTTTCTCAATTTGATTAATATAGCTCTAGGAAAAAAAAATTCCCCCATCACCCCATGTGCACAATTGTCTCATTTACAATAGCGCCTTTCATCAAAGAATCTGCAAGAGCTTTACCAAGAAGCAGTGTTATGTGTACTTTACAGAGTATTAAAAATAACCTTTTCTAGAAGGCCTTGATGTGAAATAACTTTTTTTTTTTTAATATCCAGTAAGAAGCATTTTTATTTCAGACTTTAAAATTGGGAAGTTACTGCAAGTTACAGACTTAAGATTCATCAGGGGGCTTTGGACAATTTTAAAACTAACCCCAAAGCATATCACCTGGGCAGCCAGACACTGATGTGCCTAAAAAGCAAACATGTTGGAAAGTCTCCTCTGCGAGTTCCCTTAGGCTCCACAATGAGTAAATGCAGTATGGATGGCCTCTCAAATCCCAGATCAGTGCACAACCGAGTGTGTCATGGACATGCTCTCCAGACACAATGTTCAGGGCATCACAGCCAACCAGCCTTCATGTCAGATGGAGTTTTTCATACAAAGAATGAGCATTTGGGCAGCCAGAAGCTCTGCAGCGCAGACGGTTTTTAGTTTAGAGCTTTAAGCATTTCTAACTCTGTCAGTATCTCCCTCAGTTTGGGATTTCTGTAGCAACTTGGGCTGTTACACACACCTTTTCTTTGCATTCTTTCATTGTTTTCAAGTTCCAGAAAGATATCAAACTAATGTCCTCTCACCCCATCCCCAAAATATCAAGGGGATATTTTAAAGTTAGAGGCAGAAAAACATTTCCCTTTGCAAATGGAACAGCCATGTGAAAAAGGAGTGCCTCTCCTTCTCATAATGGGAAGGGACGAGGAGGACAGGACACACAAGCCTAAAATGAAAGCCTCAGGAAGATTTCATAAAGAAATGTGGTTTTGTTCCTTGAGAATAAGCAGCATCTTCCTGAGCCCCATCGTTTTGATTCACTGTTTCATGTGTAAATAATTTACTAGGCTAAAAGGTCAAGAGCTGCAGGTCCTTAGAGAAGGGAAGAAAACTGCAAGCTGTAAATAAAGGACAAGTAACTTATGTGGAGCATAAAACGCGTTATGAGGCTATGCGTAGATATACATATGCACATATCCACAAAAAGACAGGCTAAAGCAGAGCTCCAGAACCAGCATACGGAGGCAGAAATAACCTCTACTCCATGTTTGCTCCCCCTTGAACTTGAAAGCAGGAAGTACAGTGAATATGAACTTCTGGGATAGAAATTACACTTTTTAATTAGATCCATGATGCCCAGATGTACTGCTGATGGATGCATGAAACAGAGGGGCAAAAGAACTTAATTTTTTTTTTTCATCTTTTCATCCTCTAATGTCAAGGTAACTGCTCCTCTACTCCTGGATATAACAGAGTCAAGTCCTTGCCTCTCTCCAGAAGGTAAGTGAACAGCTGGTTTCCTTTCTGACACCAGCATATTTCCAATCAGCTGTCAGGCAGCATTAGGTCCCTAAATGCTTACAGTATGTCATGCTTTCCTCCTGCTCAGAAACTCTAAATACGGGGCTTCATTGCCGAGTTTGAAGTAGGATAGGGCAAGGAGAAGAAAAGGGTCAAACCTTGTTCAAGTTCAAAACTATAGAGAATTCCAGAGAAGAAATTCTGGAAAGACGATGCAGTAGAAACAAGCAAGGGACCACTGACTATCCAGTATGTTATCCTGACACAGATACTAAAATGGAAAGATCAGAAATAAGCAGCACTTTATACCACACACATCACTCCTCATAGTGTTTTTTATAGCAGTACTGCCCTCAATAGTAAAATCTGCGGTATGGAAAGTGAGATACTTGTCAGACTTAGGCAAGAAAGGTAAATACTGCACTTTGATAAATGTGATTTTGTCCAGCAGTTTACACAGATAGCCTAGGTTTTTTGGGTTTACTCCCATCTCTAACACTACATTCCAGAGCAATCACAAGCAATTCATTTTACCACCAAAAAGCCTGTATTTCCCTGCATAGTGGGGCAGTTACTGAATTCATCAGCTTAATTGGCATTTTTTTATAAACATTTATAAAACATGTGAAAACCTCAAATGAAAGACTATTATTCCAACATTTTATATTACACAGATACACTACAAGGTTTCATTTGATGATCTAGTATGGAAAATTACCGCCTTCCGCATATATGGCAATAATATTTATATTATTTTTCCCACATGCTTTTAGTCTTTCATAATAATGGAAACAATGATATAAGAATGAACAACTGACATTTCTGTTTGAGGACACAGCATGCATCTCCTGAAAAGTTCTGCAGCAGCTCTGCTTTACAAATATATTTTCCTTAGGTAATTAAAGATACAGTATTTTGAGTTGCAAGTTGTTTCAGTTACAGGACAGAAACCACCAAAAAGATATAGAATAAAACACCATTCTGGAGATGGGCATGTTGTACACAAATTCTGTCTTCCTAAGTCTCTATATACCTGCTGTTATAACACTCTGATACTTCTGAAGTTATATTATGCATACGCATGCTCACACACATATATATATATTTACATATAAAATAAGCCAATATATAAATTGCAATATAGTGTTTTGTGCCAACAATATTTATAATCCTAGAGGGCCCAGTCTTGCAAGCAATGCATAAAAACTGAAGCTCAAGAGTAAATCTATTGTACTGGAATAGTTAACCATTAGCACATTTGCAGGGTTGGGGCCTTAATTGGAGTTGAGGCTGATTCAGAAAGTGTCATATATACAGCATATGTTCCATGGATAATATGTTGCCCAGCACAAATGGCAAACATGCAGGGAATACACACTTTCTTCCAGAGCTCTGGATCCTCTGAAAGGTTGGCAGGCTGGGTGCATGGTGCACATTCTTCAGGAGAGAATTATGGGCTGGGGAACATTCCTCCGACTTCTCAACTCTTTCAATAATTTGCCACCTGTGTAGCCAAGCTGTTCGTTCTGTAAATCTACGGGATCTAAAAACTCTGGCACTTCCTCTGGCTGCCAAAGAAAGCTCACCGCAGCACTGACCCCGATCCATCCAAACACACGGCGAATACTGCATTAACTAGTTCAAAGTTTGATGCAAAGATTAAACAGCAAGCTTGGAACTGGTGACACCAAATGGACCAAGCCCTCACACACGCGTTTTCTCTACTTCAGAGGTTTCTTCACTGCTCTCTAGTTACCACCACAGTGCAGAGGACTAGGGTTATATTCCTGGACACAACTCCATCGTACCATGTGAAAGGAACGGAATCTGAGCTTCTGCAAAATGATACAACCCTACAAAAAGTAGGCAAACTTGGCCCAAATCCAACAGGCATTGCTTGTATGCTCCTAACAGAGAAGAGCAAATTTAGCCTCATTGACACTGCTGACGGATTCACCTTGGTTTATAGTCAGTTTGTACTAAATTACACGTTATAGTTCTCATACACAGACGTATCAGGGCAATATCTAGGTTGCAAACACACCAGGGAAAAAGCTCACCTGCTAATAACAGCAAACCAGATTTGGGTCTGTACTGCTGAAGGTCCCAGCACAGGGAGAAAGGGAGGCAGCTTCTACAGCTCCTACCCAGGAGCAGCTGTTTTTCACATTGCACAAGCTACAGCTGCCTTGATATCAACTCTAGCTTCAGAAGCATTTTACAGGGACACAGAATTGCTGGAGCAGAAGCGTGCCCCATTCACAGTCATCTCCACCTCCTGTAACCCCATTTCCATCCCAGAAAGCCTTTCCTACAGAGGAAATAGAAGGAGGTGGTGAAGAAACCTAGCAGTGATGTTACTTTCCCTGCCAAAAAATACACATCTGTCAGATGCCCATTTTGAGCGTGCTAGGCTGGGTAACAAAATCCAAAGCGCAACTCCAGTAAGGCCCTGAAATGGTTTCCCTTTATGTTTTGATAGCATGGCAAGATTCCTAGGGGGATTCTCCTACATTAATATTAGAAAAGCAATCTTTAAAATTCATTCTACCCTTTTTTATTTATAAATAGGTTGGATTTACAGAGGGGAAATTCCATTCAGAGAAGGGAATGCCTGCATACCTACTGAGCTTTGTCTAATCTTCTCTTGGGGTTAACCTGGACTTTCTTTCACACTACCCTGATTCCTCATTTCAGAAGAGGACATTTGCCTCTCTTTCTCCGCCCCAAATCCTTCCCAGCACCAAGCTCTGCAGAACTAGGAATGAGGGACATCTTGGAGCACCAAGAGTTCAAGTCTCCATTCATTGTCTTTAGATGGACATATGAGCTGTTATGCTGGGAGCATTATCTGCAATTTCAGAACCATCCCAGGCAGCCTCTGCTCCCAGACACCACTCTCAAATTACTGATACAGCTTGTAATTTACTATTGCAGTTTTTTCCCAAACACATCGAGCTCCTTACTCTATTCCCAAACCCAAAACACACAGGCATTGCAAAATCATAGTCCCTGTTCAATGCTCTGTGGCCTAGGCTGTTACTAGAACACTACAATTTTTCAGTTAAAATGGCCAGAGTTCAATCGTTTTATTGCTAGCAATCTGAATGTGTGTGCACGTGCGTGTGTGAGAGGCAGTGGGAGTGTGTGAATATGTAGGTTCACCCTCCGCCTCTGCAACTGTCCCCGTGGTAATTCCATCTGCGTTTCAGCACACACAGTGCCTGGCCACAGTCACCTATTCCAGGTTTCTCTGTCTAATCATTGGCAAGGGCAAAGCTGTTAGAAACTAGACTCAGTAACTGGCTTCTAAGTTTGTGGCCAGAGGTTGTCAGGACAAGGAAGAGAAAACTGCCAACTATGTCTCCTCCTTACAGTCTGTGTCTTTTAACAATGATACAGGAGCTGGAAAACCTCGAGAGAGGAAAATGAACCTTCCTCTCTTCCCAGCCACAGTGATTGCCCCCACCCCAAATCCTCACAATCAGGGGCTGGTATCTCAAATTGTTCTGTAGAGAAAAGCTACACACATTGTCTAAGGCAGAAATTCTGTCAAACATGCAAAAGCCAACAATGCTCTATGAAACAGGGTTTACAATATACTCTGGCTTTTTCTGCATTTCTAGCAGCTGACTTGTTCCTGAGACTGGAGATGGGCAGATTATACCAGGCCAGGTATCAGGCAAAAGCATGAACAAAGGTAGAAAGCTGGTCTCCACTGCCGAGGAAGGGAACAAACTCACATCTCCACAGAGTGATAACACAGAATACAGGATACACCCCTCAATGGTAATTGCATTTCTACAGACTTAATGAAAATCAGAAGTCGAGTGGACAGGGACCCAAATGAGAGTTATCGCTGAGGAAAATGCAGGCAGGACTCCACTGCTATGTATTCTGCACAGCAAGCACCAGACTGCCAGCTACACCATCCCTTGCAAGATGGAAGGATCATACAGGAACTGCACAATGGTGCAGTTTCTAGTGATAGCTTTAAGGAGCAGAAAGGACTCAAGCAGCCACGAAACCAGACTTCATTCACACCGCTTTTATGGAACAACCTGTTTTTTTCAGCCAATTGCAATGTCATGAACTCTTTGTAGGCAGCTGTAGCAGAGGGTAACTTTTTCCCTGTGATATCAGAATTTCCGTGGAAAGAGGTGCTGGTTTACAGCTCTTGCGATAGTGGTGACAGGAGTGGGAGTGGAGAATGGGGGCTAAGAAAGGAGGAAACCTGAAAGGCAGTGGTGACAAACATGGACAAAAAAAAGGACTGAGCTCTGGCTCTGATCATCTGTGACAGAAAGTGTGACTCTGGAAGGATGGTCCTTTACAAACTGAAATTATGATTAAGTATCCCCATCTCCTTTGTCAACGAAAGGAATGGGTTTCAAGGGAATTGTAATGTAGGAAAGTAAGACTAAAAATCATTGCTTGAATTGTCATTTTGATCCAAATAACTTTCTAAGTAATTTTTTTTTTCTATTTATTTCTCCTGAAATAAACTTCCTCCCTAAGGTTCACAAGTTTGCTTCCCCCACAGCCTAAGCATTTATCCCATCATGATAACTGCACCTTCAAAAGCAGCAGCAAACAGGTAAGATTTCTCCCTTCCTGAGTCTCCTACTGACCTGAACTGTGTGAACTGCCTAAAGCTTTCCTTGAGGGCATGGATATAGGGAGAGTTCACAGATCTCATAAGTTTTGTACTAGAGATCTGATGCAAGGAGAGGTCCACAGATCTCCTCCCTGGGGGATAGGCTTCTTTATCTAACACACCACAATTTAATATGCTTGCCTGTGTGCTATGATGTTGGGCAAAAATACCTGGAGAGATTAAATTA
Source organism: Haliaeetus albicilla (assembly GCF_947461875.1). Lineage (NCBI taxonomy): Eukaryota > Metazoa > Chordata > Aves > Accipitriformes > Accipitridae > Haliaeetus > Haliaeetus albicilla. Next base: position 11,555,484 of record NC_091509.1, on the reverse strand, counting down.
AATACTATGTTCTTCTCGTGCCCAAGCTACAGATCTCAAAACTATGAAACACTGCTTGACCTAGGTCACACGGCCAGCCAACTTGTAAGCGGAACCTATGAATCCTCGTGAATACCAGGTTTACCCCTTCCCCCATGCCCTAAAAGACCGATTGCATGCCCCTTTGTGCCATGCTGAGAAACAGAGCACTGCACCCACCTACAGATAAAGGAAGAGGCCTAACATAGGGACTGGGGCAGTGCTTCACTAGTAATGGCAGCATCAGCACTGCTCTCCCATCTCAGAACCACCAAGGCAGTTCCAGACAAGCTGCCATGGCTGGGGATGGTAACAGCATTTACCTGAAGCAAGAAGCTGCTCAGACTGCTGCAGCTGGGAGGCATCCTGGGTACGAGAGGTTTGCACTAAGGCTTTACCTCTCCTGCACCGTGGATGCTCGAAGTCTCTGAGTAATTTGTTAATTGGGAGGAATTCTCACTTGTGGCAGTCCCCAGTAAATCCTGGGCTGGATTCTCCTGAATGCAACTCACTGTTGAGAGGCTGGTTTTGCCTTTGAGGTTGCTCACTCCCAGCCCTTCAGCCCTGCAGGTGGAAGGAGCCCTTTTCGGGGAAGCTCGTACAAAAAATAACCACCTTCTCCTTAGCTCTTTCTGCTGCTGCTGCCTAAGAGGCTGCGATTTACACGGGCAGGGAGAGACCGTCCCTCCGGCTTCTGCTGTTCGTTCCCTAATGACGATGAATTACGTCCCTGCCTGGCGGGGTGACGGCGGAGGAGAGGCCGGGCTGTGCCGGTGCGGCTGCCGCAGGCCGCTGGCTGCCCTCTGCTGGGGCTGCCGCTCCGATTCCCTTCCCTTCCTTTCCCTTCCGTTCCTTTCCCACCGGGGAAACCGGGCCCGGGCTGCCGGGCCCGGCCCCTGCCCGCAGCCACCTGCTTGAATCCCCCCGGGGTCCCCTGTCCGCGGGAGGAGTCAGGGCCGTGTCCCCTAAAAAATACAGAACGAGGAGCTGCAGGCTCATGCCAGACTTTTGTCCCATAAAACAATGTTTGCATGCTGGTTGGAGAAGTCCCCGGCGAGTCCTGTCGATGCTGCTGTAGGTACCGCATCAGCACAGGGCTCGAACGAACAGTAAGTAACACATCCCCGTGGACCTCACTGGGGCAGGGCGTTAGGGCAGTTAGATTCGTGCATTCCTACCCGGGGTTATCTTCACGTGAAAGGACAGCGCCTGCACCAGCGCGATGCCAGCAAACTCCATGCTGTTGTGAGCTGGTCACAAGTGGTGGGGAGAAAGGGCCGCTGGCAGCTGTCAGGCAGGAATGTGATTCCACGGATACTTCTGAGTGCCTGGACGAGTCGTGGCGGCGGTTTATACCAGACTTTGAGATAACCAACACGGACTAGTGACAGTGACAAGGCATCCAGCCGGAGGGACAGCTTTTCCACTCCAGCAGGAGAGCCCTCGCATGTCTCTGCAGAACACGACAGTTGCACAGGATGCTTTTGTCAGTGTAAAGCTCAGGCTCTGTACACACTACCATTTTCCCCTCTTCCCTCCTCAAAGCTGCCAGATGGAAAGGGACAGCTTACGCCGCTTCTTAGAGCTGCTGAATTTTAATCAGGTAGAGGAGGACAATGTGTTGCACACAAAACATTGCAATCTTTTTGCTCGTTCAAGCAGTATACAAAAAGAAAGGTGAGGATGCACCTGTACAGTGCATCTTTGTGGAGGATTGGAGTATTACATTCACCCACGGCTTGTCCTCCTGCATTAGGATGGGAATATCCTAATGAGATCCATTCCTCTTTACAAAGTGACTGAGGCAGAAATAAAACTAATGCATAGAATTTATACCCTGTAGCTGGCAGATGTAATCAGAACAATGAACAATAAACGACACTGACAGTCTAAGCATGCACAACCGAGAAAACACCTTTAACAGAGGCCCCCTTGCTCATCCACTCTGCAGGGACCGGTATTAGGGTAGGCCTTTGGCGTTACCCTTCCTTTGCTAGTGGTGTAACGAATGACACTCAGGTCCCGGTGGAAATCCAGGATGATCTCACGCAAATCGATATTTTTTCTGAATTCACACGAGCGCTGTCCTCACTACACCACTGAAAAACGCACCGAAGTCGGAACTGGGCAGAAATCCTTTGGGGAGCCCAAGAGCCTCCCTGGGACAGGGATCGCAGACCGTCGAGCCGCACATCCAGAGGGGCCTGCATGATGCTGAGGTAAACCCGGGGCCCTCTGCCCCAAACACAGCACCCACGGAGCAGAGGCCTAACTCCGCTCCGGGTGGACTCTGGGAGCAGAGGTCTGTGTGCGCAGCGTCCTGTGACCGACCTGGCGGGCCTACAGCGGCACCACCACCAAACTGCCCGCCGGGGCAGCCCCCTCCCCACACAGGCCGCTGGTGCAGGTGGCGGGGCGAGGCCGGCACGGTCCCCCCAGGCGAACTACAGTTCCCAAGATGCATCGCAAGAGCAAGGCGCCCGCCCCTTCGCTGCCTTGTGGGGACGCCGTCGCGGCTCACCCTGGGAGTTGTAGTTCTCCCATGCCGATCGGCGGCCCGCGGCCTATAACGGGCCGTCCTGTGGAGGACTCCCCTCCCCGTGATGCAACGCGCCACGGTTACGCAGAACGCGGCGCGCCGCCGGCGACGGTCGCGGTGCCGGGGGCCGCGGGCGAGCGGGGCGCAGCCGCTGGCGGGCCCCGGGCGCAGGCCGTGGGCCATGTCCGAGAGCGGCGGCGCCGGCGGGGCCGCCCCGGGCGGGGGAGGCGGCGGAGCGGGCGGCGGAGGGGGCGCGGGCGGCGCGGCCTCCGGTTCGGGGCCCGGCGCCACCGACCCGGCCTCGCTGCCGCCCGGCGACGCGCAGCTTATCGCCATCATCGTGGAGCAGCTCAAGAGCCGCGGCCTGTTCGACGGCTTCCGCCGGGACTGCCTGGCCGACGTGGACACCAAGGTAGTGCCGCCGAACCGGGCGGGCGCGGCTGCCGGGCAGCCCCCGGGGCTCGCCGGCGGGACGAGGCCGGGGCGGCGCGGCCGGTGTCTCTTCCCCAGGCCGGAGCCGCGGCCACCGTCCCTGGAACCCGGCCACCGTTGGCCGAAGGGACACCCGCATCCCCTCCCTTCTCTCCCCTCGGCGTCCCGCCCTCGGGGCTGGGGGAGGCCGGCCAGGATGGCGTGCGGCAGCTGCAGTGCCGCTCTCTCGGTCGGTGGGGTTTTATGCCCCCGCTGCGACCGGCATCTGTCGGACAGGCTGCCCTGGAGGTGGTCCTGGCTTGAAGCGATAGCAGCGCTCCAGAGGAGAAACGGGCCAGAGAATAGGCTCGGTCTTCCATTTTCTAGCCCAGGCCTTATTAGGAAAACAGTCTCCCATAAGGATAGTGCTGCTCTCGAGCATAATCCCCACATTTCCAAAACAAACGTTTAACCTTTCTTTCTCGAGTAGGTGTTCTCAGACTGTTGTTTGAAACGGATTTCTTCCTCAGTCACAACACGAGCTCCTGAATATTTGTTGGCAGTATTGAAAGTTGGGTTGTTCACAATTGCCCTGTCAAAATTAAACACTGGTGGTTTATTTTCACAAACTTTTACGCCTTCAGCAAGAGTCCTGTTCTGGGACCTGCAATTGTCATTCTGGGCCAGTCCAGCAGCTGTCACAAAACCATTTCTGAAACTGTCAGGTCATCTGCACAGAGCAGCCGTAGGCCAGAGCAGCTTTGTCAGGGTAGATACACGCTGCCCAGGGCAGACACTGCACGTCTGTTACCAACCCTTTCATTCATCATCCCATCTGCATATCAAATTCTGAAATTCAAATGTTGCCACGCTCTTGTCCTTTCCTTGCACGGTACCAGGATCTGGATGGTCCTATGTATCTATATGGGTTTGTTAGTTCAATTCCTGTTCACTGGAATTAAGCTTCCACTGATAAAACCCACATAATTCTTATCTTCTGTGTTAGTGTCACAAAAGCAAATAATAAAGTTCTTTGTTAGTGACAATATTACTCAGCCAGTTTCCTAGGAATTCTGTGATAGAGGGTTTCCAGACAACAGGAACTCTGCTTAAACAACTCCTGTCTGCACAGGCAGTTTGCATTTCACTAAGTAATATTACAAGCAGACAACAATTTTAAAACCAATCTATCCAGCTATTTAAATTATTGTAATAGCACTCTGACCAACTGTTCTTTGCAATTACCTGTTGTGTTCTCAGGTAAAACAAGCTTACCTTTGTCCACACAGTGAAAGGATGGAGAATACAGACAACAGAACAGTAGTGTACATGACAAAAGATGTACTATGAAGAACTCTGGCAGGGGATTGTTTTGAGATCTTTTAGCTGTTTAGCTGGATTATTTTTTTATTTTTTTTTTTTAGCCAGCGTATCAAAATTTGAGGCAGAAAGTAGACAACTTTGTATCGACCCATCTGGACAAACAGGAGTGGAATCCAACAATGAACAAAAACCAGTTACGAAATGGGCTGAGGCAGAGTGTGATTCAGTAAGTAAGCAACATTCTATAAAATAGTGGTAATGCTATTTGATAAGTAATATATAACTACCTTATCACCCAAGTCAAATAAGAATTTGTAGAATTAATTTTTTCACAACACTTTCTGCTGTGCTTTCCTGAGTTTCATTGTAATAGTGGATGCAGTCTTAACTCTGATTAAAATGCTTTCTGCTTTACCTAAAATTTGTATTTTCATGAGTTGAGCAGCATGCTGAAGTACTCATATTTGCTACCTAGCAAAGTTATTGCTGCAAATAACCAAAACTGTGCCTGCTACCAAAACTGTGCCTGATGTGCTGAGCTGAATGACCTTGATCTCTATTTTTAGAGAAAAGCCTACATCACTTAAAGAAAAAAATCCTGAAGATGCCAAAGCTTAAGTAGACTCCAACCACTAGCAGGCAGTAATCAAGCTGGGCTAGCCTGATTTCATGCAGCAGAGGGTAGCTTTTGTACAACTATTTAAGATATTACATTTTCAGCATGGCAGGAAAGCCGGCTTAAACTATGGTGCTTAGAGGTTTTGGTTTATTATCTCCTGCTGCTAACTCATTTCAGTCTGAAGTATGACCCTTAGCTTGTTTGACTAAAAGTCATGGATAAAAACCTCATAGTAAAAGTTGTGGAGAGGGGCAGTAGGGAACTCGATAATAGCATTTATGCTTACAAGGAAAGCTGTTAGAACATCTCACACACAGAAGAAACTATTTCAGAGCACTTGATAGAACCTGTAAATCATTAGCATGTAACATTAGTTTGTTTAATCTGTAATTAGAGAAGGGGGTGTCCACTGGAAGTACAGAATTTCATATCTTGGAATCCTTGAGACATGTTTGTCACTTAATGCTTCTTCTTATTTCATGTTACTCTACCACTAGAATGAAGCGGACAATTGAAAATTGTATCAGAGAGCCTGTAATGAGAAGAATGTAAAGTGCTCCCTTTAAGTAGGCCATTAGTATAAAGAATAGACACACAGTATTAGGGAGTTTGAAGAGTCCCTGTCGCTCCTGTGGTTGCAAGACTGAGTGCTGAGGTTGTCAAGATGTGTATGCCCTTTGTTGCATGCACATATACGTGTGCTGTTACCTGGAGGTGACATGATGTGCCATGACCCTGCACCCACTCGCTCACCAGCATTCACGGCCTTATTAGTCTTGTGGCTCCTTTTCTGAGTGCCAGGCAATGTCTCCATTTCCTGTGCCCCGCTCCCTTGCAGACATGACTTAAGCCTTCTAGACAGCCTGTGCCCCACAATCCAAGAGTCTGACACAGCCCCTGAAGTAATAAGTCACTTCAATTACTAGTGTTCAGTTCCAGAAACTTTGCTGTGTGCTACATGTGCTTGTTTTTATAATTAATACCCATCTGTCTAGACTAACAGTTACAAGGAGTGAGTGACAGTAATGTTATTAGGGGGCAGGCCTCTTCTCCCTCCAGTCAGCCAAAAAAAAGACTGTGCTCTCACCTGCCCTCCTCCTCAGAATAGCTTGTTTCCCTTGTTTGTGCCAAAATGTGTTTGTTTGCTTTCATGTTGACCTCATTTCCACATGAGCCTTATTAAAGTGGCTCTTGTCCAACATGTCATTTAAGTACCTGGGAGACCAGATGTCAGTTGTTAATTCTGTAGGGAGAAGTGAGAGGGGGTTGGGGGAATTAGGTGATTGAAACAGCTCCCTGTTAAGGATCTACTGAGTGGGCTGCAGTTCTCACCATGTTAATGCTAATTGCAGTTGACAGGAGGGCTCTGGAGAATTACTGGAGGAGATTGGGGAGAAGTTTTTCAGAGGAGCTGAATGACTCCTTTGTCTTTGTTCAAGGTCAGGAATGCTGGAAGCTGGAGTGGACAGAATTATTTCTCAGGTGGTGGATCCAAAACTAAACCACATCTTCAGGCCCCAGATAGAGAGGGCGATTCATGAATTTTTGGCTGCACAAAAGAAAGAGGAAAGTGTGCCAGCTCCTCCTCCAGAGCCTGAGAATAAGGATCCTCCTGCTCCATCTCAGGATGCCTCCTAAAGGTCTTGTGTCTTTGCACTTACTACTTACGTTTTTCATGTACCTCATCTCTGTAGTTTGTATAATGCAAGATAGAGAAGGCATTGTATTCTTCCTGGCTTGACAGGGAGGACACTTTGATCATCGGCGTGTTGTCAAAGTCAGACAGTCATCTGAGCTGCTTCCACTTAAGTGTCTGCTAAAAATATGTTAGGACTGAAGACATAGGTATGATGTAAAACAGCTATCAAGGAACACTGTGGACTCTGCCAGTGCTGGTTTTGGATCAGGCCAAAAGGCCTTTTATTCCAGTAAAGCATATCCAGCAGTGATTGACGTGGAATTGGCTGGATAGCTTTCAGAACAATATCAAATGGATTAAAAATATATATCCTTTACTGAAATACAGCTGAAAGTAGAGTGGTGACAAGTTATTGTGCTTTAGCATTGAAAGTTTTAGATAGCTCTTCTTTAGAACATACACTGGGGTGTTGAATTGTTAGTGACTGAAATATTCACTGCTGGAGTAAGGGTAACGTCTCTGAGAGTGAATAACTGTTCATTCCAAATTGACTGGTTTAAATAGAGCAACCTATATCTTTCCAGCTGAAAGGACTGAGGGTGTCTTTGTTGCAAACATGTTCATTCTGGCTTTTGTGATCAAAATAACTCAAGGGGCCTCAGGGGGCTATAATTGCTACTCTGTCTTAACACAAATGACTGTGCACCCATCTCTGCTAAGGCCCTGTATCTTAACGTTGATTTGAATATTGAGGCCTGTGTGCACATTACTGAGGAACCACTATCTTGATGGAAAATTTCAATCTGCAGCTTTGCTGGGGAACTTAAAACCATACTGCATGAAAGGAAGTTAATTGTGACTTGTTCTATCTGCTAGGGCTTTCTGAAAGCAAAAATTTTCCTTATAATCTGCAGCTGATTTATTAAGAAGGAATAAGTAACTTGCAATAGCTGTTCTTGTGCTTGGAATGATTAGAGCAACTAGCATTTTTAACTTAATAGTAGAAGTGAAAGTGCCTGTAGTATCATCCTGAGTTATTTAGTTATCTGTGACTTGCAGCCTTAATGCCTTGATATATCTTTGCATTTGTCTTGTTCAAGTAGTTTAAAGTCCATTATAACCTGCAGTTAAGTGCAGCTGTTAATTAATATATTCTAATCTATTCTCTATTCAAATGCATTTCCTTGTGAAGGTGCCATCCTCTAAATTCTCTTTTTTCTTGCAGTGAGTTCCTGATACTAAGCAGCTGCAGTTGCAAAATACGTGTCCTGTTAGATTGGCAATGGATTACTTGTTCCATTTGGTGCAGGATTGCTGTCTGCCAAAGATGATTAACCTTTATCAGACCTGTGGGAAGGCATTGAAATCGGTGAAATTCAGATGCACCTGGAGTTCTGCATGTGGAGGGACAGCCAAAGTATGAAGATATTTTTGCTATTAACTGCAATACAGAGAGCAGCATGTATACTTGTTAGTCATGCCTTCAGGCAAGGGTTTGGGAAGAAAAAGGGAGTTGGCTCGTCTGGAGGGAGTAGGGAAGTGGTTTGAGATGATACTAGGCTTGGGAGTGGGAAGAAAGATGTTTTGGGGGGTGGGGTAGTAGCTGGGAGACCAAGAGCTGTCAGATTTTCTTTGATATAAGCCAGATGAGAAGAAGCATCATACATCTCTGCTGCATAACACAGCATTGAGTAGTAGGTGCCAAGTCAGGTGTAACTCATTGCAGTGCCTGATTTAGGAAAGACATTTCCTGTTTAAAACTGGAAAGAACACTTCAGGATCAATTATCTAGATAATTTCTGTTGCATTGCAGGAAAATGTTTACAGTTGGCTATGACTATAGCTGATTTAATTCTTATTTCCCAGGTAACTCTGGGAAGCAAAGGGCACCAGAGTAAGTAGGTGATCAGTTTGAAACTTGTCTCTTTCAACTTGAAAGACTTCTTTCCTGTGAAATTTCTCAGGTGCCTAGTGGAAACTGTCCTATGCTTTCAGCTTGAATGCATGCAGTGTCCTCTGGATGACAGTCAAGTAGAGAATGTGATCAAGTATTCTGCCAGCAAATGTCCATACCTTTTACAATAAAAGACATCAAAAAAGCATCTCTGACTCCTAGCTTTTTCAGAACTTTTTTTCTTAAGGAAAAACTACTTTAAAGAAATCCAGGACTCCTAATTGCTGGAACCCTAATGGAAGTGTGACCTTACACAGTTCATAGATGAATCCAGGTCTGACAACATGGGGTTGTTAGTAGAAGTTATCATGAAATAAGACTGATATTAGTATTCCTCTCCATATAGGTCTCTCAAAAAATCTAAAGTATCAAAGAACTGAACTGACTTTATGTCACATCATTTATGAGCTATAAATCCTGAGTAAGTTCAGTCTAGTGCTACTGATGGTGAAGGCATGTTCAGCCTTGTGAAAACAATGCACTTTTGGCAGTAGGCTGGAGGTATTCAAATTTTTTTTCCCTTTCAGACAGCAGTCTTTTAAGAAGCTAATAACTGCCTATGTCACTGAATAACAACGTTTGAATCCTTGCTATTTATGGGCTACATACCTCAACTACAGCCTTACCCATAGACCTTGTATGTGAACAGATGCAATCCCAGCTATACTTTGCTCCCTTTTCAAGCTGGGTAATTTGTAGGGAAGATTGATGCTGTGGTTTAATCTTGTAGCTAACTTATTTTGCATAGTACTTCTCAACACAGTTATATGCAGAAATGGAGATGACGGAACATCTGGCATTTTAAACCCTTTACCAGAGAGCTCTGTGAACTTCACTGCAGTAAGTTTGCACTCCGCACAGTGCTATATAGTCTTGCTGATACATGATTCTTCCATCAATATTTTTATCCCATTTAAGAGTGTTCCTCTCAGAATAGGAACTTAAATGCCTGTACTTTTTAGTGATAACTATATTGGCTGCAACCTTCCTGATACGGTTTGAAAAAGCTGTATTTTGGGATAATCTGGTTGTGTGGCTTGACTCTCACTGTTACATAGTCTGTGTTCCTGCTATAAAACAGGACAAGGGGTATGTGAGGAAAGGCTTCTCTCCTGCATGTTGATTTGGTGGTTAAAGGCTGCTCTCTAAATCAGTAGTAGGTGTTTTCCCTTGGAGCCTTAAGGGCAGCTCTTGGCAGGAAAAGATCTTTTACCTCCCGGTAGGGTGTCTCAACCACTTTTCTGAAACTGAGCCATTTATGCAGGGGGGGAAAAAAGGTTCAAGAGTCTAGAAAGAGAGAAAGTGAAAAGGATTTTAACTGTGCTTAGACAAATTCTGGATTACAGTAGTAGTAGTTACGGAGCAGGAACACCAGTTTTAAAAAGCAGTAAGTAGAGCTGGATATATTGCAGCGAAGAGGGAATCTGAACTTGTGTTTCCTACCTCTGACAAGTGCTTTAACAGATGAGTGAAGGAGAATAGGTTCAGCCACCACAGTTTTAAAAGGTTTTTTTCCATTGTTCTCTCATTGAATGTGGTACTGTGTTAAACTCTGAACACTAATGCTGTGCTACTGCTGTGCGTGTGTAGGGCTATGGCTTTAGTTGGTTTCAGCCTATGCACAGTGCATGACCGCAATGACTGCAGGAACTTTCAGATCAGAACTGAGGCACCTAATGAGATTACACAGCCAGTCCACATTGGGGAACAGAGTCTTTAACATTTGGCCTCTGAAGTCCTTGCTTTGGATCAGAGCCTTGGAAGTAACAAGCTTTGGAAGCATACCTTAGATCTAATGGTACAGTGAGAAAAACCACCAAGTCCTCATCATGGTGAATGGTAGGTAGTGCCCTTTGATTATATACATTTGTCCCTGGCAACTGATAGAAACAGGATTCCAGCCTTAACTCAGTGATATTATAGAAGTCTCTACACCAGAACAAAAGAACAAGCTTGTACCAACTGTAGAAGTGAAATTGTTCCCTTGTGTAATAGGATGTTGGATTAAAGTTAGCATATTAGTCAGTTTACATCACTATGTTGGATATGTTAAATACAGTCCAAAGAGTTTGGTGAGGCAGACAGGTCTAAGACACTTGAGTTATTCAATAAGCAATTCGATGCCTTTGTGGAGCTGAAGGGGCAGGGCTGTACATTAGGATGAGCCTCAGTGGATCAAATGGGCCTTCTCTTTGATCTCAGAATCCCTCTCACGTTCAAGTTGACTGTCCCTGTTTCCCAGACAGTCATTTAGGACCTCGAATTTTCTCTCTCAGATGAATATGTTCATGCTTTTAATAAACTTCAAGAAATCGCAGCATTTCTTCATCTGTTATACCAATAACGTAAAGGAGCTTTAAATATTTTCTGGCTCCTTGGCTTTGCGTGTCCCAACCCTGTGCATTTGCTTCTGCCCGGTCCCAAGAGACCAGCTGCAGTTTAAAGAAAACATGCAGGGAGTTTGAGTTGCATTCTTGGAAAACCAGCCTTGCTACTCTGTGACTGCTCTGCCCTATGGAAATGCTGGAGTCCAAAGCCTGCAGGAGCCAGCCTGGCTCAGTAGGGAGGTATTAGATTAGGAACTAGGAGGTACAGGTTCTCTGCAGAGTCCTGCTAGTCCACAGCCATGTCTGTGGCTAGTTGTTTTACCTGTTTGCTTGCCTGTAAAGTGAAGATAACTTTACCCCCCTACAGAATTCCTGGAGTGGGGAGGGAATCAGGTGCTATATCTGGGCCCAATACAATGAAAACACAGAATGAAAGGAATGCACACATCAGTATACATACACACAAGTTGTGATATACTGTAAAAGTTCTAAGGATTAGACATTATAGTTGAAGTCCCATGGAGTCATCTTGAAGCTCACATCTAGCTGGCCAGACTAGGGGTTTTAATTGTGCCGTTTAGTATCAGATAGTGGCTTCAGGATTAGAAGCAGATGGATTGAACTGTGAACCAATGAACCCAGTTTCACAAGCCTTATGAAGGAGGAAAAAGACCCCACCTAAAACCACAAACCTATATAGGAGGATTGCAGTGCCATGCATTGGTCAGTCACCCCAGCACTTATCAATCACAGCCAAGTGGCATATAAGGCAGTACCTGAAATTCTAGCCATTGCTTGGCTATTAAAGGCATTATCACACATCTCATATGATTAAAATACAGTCAAGCAAAAAACCGCCCTGATCTTAAGGTGGGGGGAAGAAGGAGGAAGAGGTGCCATTGATGATGGCCACCCAAAAAGCCAAGAGCAGATGTCAGCACACTCTCCTCCAGCACTGCCTCACCTGCTGCACTTTCCTGGGCTGCTTTTGGGGTTGATGGATCACTGGTCACTTAAGGCAGACAAGCCAGAGCACAAGGAAATGCGTTGTATTAATTAACTTTCTCCAGCTGACCCTTCTGGCAAAAGCAGGCTTGAGAAATTAGTCTGGACACCAACTGTATGGCCTGGGTTTTTGTAGCTTTCCTGCAGAGCTGGGTGTCTTGGTGGGTTTATAACCTATGTATTCAAGTCCCAGCAAAACAGAAAATGGCCATGTCCTGCACTCCAGATAATCCAGAACTCCACTTCACAGAGATTGAATTCTAACGCTCTTTAGTCAAGACAAGTATAGTCAAGTTCTCTTGAGTGAACAAACTAAATTTTACAGTCTTACTAGAGAAAATAGAGAAGAAGGGAAGGCTTTCTTAGTTGTTCTGGGAGTTCTCATATTATGCAGACATATCAGTTCAAGCGTTACTTGCAGCACTGTGGAACTTTTCTTACTTTCCCACCATCTATTTTGTCTTCGTCATGTTGAAACCTGAACTGCAGCCTTACAACAGTTCTGATGATTTTTCCTTTGACAGTGTCCCAAATGCTGTCATGTTAGAAAAACTAAGAGCAGAATTCCATTTCCTTTCCCCCATTATTCCTGAAAAATGTACATGTAATGCATACCACCAAAACACACAAAGCAATCTAGGTGGAATCACGATGTTATTTTTATGAACATGCATATTTTAATCCAAGAGAAACTTAATTACAAGTACTGAACAGGAATTAAGTGATGAATGTGTTTATAACACATTCTTGAAGTAAAACTGATTCTTGCTATAAATAACTAATAGGCATTTTATGATTTTTTTTTTGCAACTTCTCATGCAAGTGTTACATAAAATAAATGAGTGTCTCAGGGAGCATCCGCTATGTAGCTGTTCTGTGATAACAACTCCAGAGATGCTTCTTTCAATTTAACCTGAAACAGATTACCAATGGAGCAAGATAGTCGCCACAGCTCTTGACCATCTTAACAAGACCGCAGTTTCACCTGAGCCTGGATTTTGGACATGTGCATTCTGCGAGCCCTTTTGCAACTGCAAATAAGGTTCTTGAGCAGGTCATTTGGTTCAGGCTCAATGCCACAGCATTAATTTAACATAATCAGTTCAAGAGACATTGCACCATCAGGTAGCGATGCTGCTAAGTGACATAGAAAAAAAGTAACTCACTGAACAAAGACTCAAGCCCAGCCAATTCTCTGCCCTCATCAGCTATTTTACTGACTAGTATCTAGTCCATTGGCAAGTCAGACACTGACTCAAGTAGACTTCACCAAAAGAAGCAGATTCAAAGTTGCCATTATATATTTATCCTTTGCCTAAACCAGCCAGTATTTTCCAGCAACAGTTCTTCCATTTGTAACCACAGCCATGCTAGAATTAGCACGATGTCTCTGTCTGGTAGAGCTGAACCCAACCCAAGTCTCCAGATTAATCCCAGAGTAACTGCAAGCAGGTTTGTTAGGTCAGATCCCTGTAACTAAACACCCAAATCCAAGTACATCTGGTGAAGGGAAGACAGCCAAACAGGAAAGAGTAATACATTAGAAGATCTCTCATCTTTGGTTCCTTCACTCATTGGTACCCAGGCCTTACTCATCCTTCAAGTACTCCCACATCACAGTAATGCAGTTTAAAATTTATTACGGAATTCAGAACCAGCCCGGTTTTGAATCTTGATACCAGATGAGTGAGACGCCCAGATTCCCAGCCTACAGGTCAGGCAACAAAACCCCTCTCCGGAAAAGGGGAATAATCATGACTGTCTGAAAGCAAGTCCAAACCACAACTCTGAATCCTTGGCACGGAGAAGCATCAAACTTAGGCGCCTGTCAGGATAGTGGGTCAAACCCACTCCTGCCCCAAACACTGAGCTAGTCATTGCCAAAACACTCTGAATCCACACTGGAATCAACATAGGGGTCTTGAACCCAAACCACATCCAGCTCCACTTCCTTGCCTGTTCTTAGGACAAGCATGACTGCTTTTAACCAGGCACAGCCTGTATGCCTGGAAGAGAGAGTGTTCAATCTATCATTTTGATCTCAGCCAGAAGAAGGGGCGCCAGGAGGATTAGAAATCATACCTGGAACATTTAATAGAGCATTTTACTGTCTTTTCACCACATCAACAAAAAAAAGGAAGAGCAGCACCCACTGCCACAATGCTGCTCATATGCCACCTACTTCAAGACCACCACTGCTCAGGGACAACAGGCATCACTGGGTACCAGCCAAGTTTTCTAACAGCACCTTCTTCTTCAGCACACAGGGTATAGCTGCAATCGCTGCTGAGCGGGATCCTGTTCTCCAACTTTTTGCTGAACTGGAGACCAGTTTCTCCAGTTCCCAGTTCAAACTCACAAGGGACTGGAACAGTTTAACTCTTCCACAGATATTTTCCTGTTTATACTGTAGTGAAGAATATATTTTACCAGCTTCCTTAAAGAGAGGTCAGCTTAACTCCTTGTGAGCAGTTAGGGCCCCTCATATCCACAACCACCAAAGCTTACAGGTGCAGGGACTCCCTGCTCCCTTTCCTCCCTACCAAAAAAGCTTGTGTAGCATAGCCATTCTGAATCTGGCCATAAGAGGGAGATAAACTATTGCTTCATTTCTTAGTCGTGATGCCTCCTTACAAAACCTGAGCAGATACAGGACTCCAAAGCCTTTGCTGACTCCTGAGTGAATCAGCTCAGCAAGGTGTGTAAACAGCTCTCACAAAGCATTTCCATGAACTCTGACTGTACTTGTCTCATGCAAATCACACAGCAGATATTGTAATTTCTCAAGAGGTTTAATAGTGTGAAACAAATATCAGTTAGGATTAGGGAGAGTTTGCAGAGAAAAGTGAACAGCCCAAGTGATCAGGGACAAAAACACAGGTTCAGGATGTGAAACTGTAAATTCTGACCTACCCAAATCTGTAATTCACTGATCCGGTCCAGTGTGAACAAGGTTGAGGCTAAAACACTAGCAGTAGCGCCTGGGGCCCCAGATGGTAGTGCCACGAGATTGTATCAGAACCGTAGCTTCAGTTCTTGCATTTTTGTGATTCAAGTGCCAAGCCCACATCAGTGTCAAGTCAGCCTCGGAAACATGACTGGGCAGTAACCAGCCCAGCAATAACTGCCCTCGTCTAGACACCATCAGAAGCCACGGCGCAGAGAAACACGCTACCTCAGCCATCAGACTGGGAACTGGCTCCACTGAAAATTCCCTCCGGCATTGGGACAAGCCCAGGGAAAGGCACCGTAGCAAAACGCAACAAGTCCAACCCACTTGTCCAGGCTAAAGGAGTGTGAGGCCCTCACATTTCAGTGATTTCATCTTGCTGACTCTTATACGAGGAAATCGGTGGCTTTTGCACTAGTATCTTTGTTACAGATACCTGTTCACTTGGAAAAATAGAAAAGAAAATACCCAAACCAGTTCAGGTCTTGGCCCTACAAAGGATTCATGTAAGGACAGACAGCTGCAGTTTGCTTTGCAGAGTTGTGGCCTTTGGGAAATCCAAGCAACTTCATACAGTAAATGCATCCATTTTGGAAGGGATTTGCAACAGAAATAGAAAACCATGACATCCACAAGTTTCATATTTCATTGCAACTCTGCAAAAGGGAGATAAAATAATCCGGCTTCAGAGAACATTCAAAATTTCACATTTCCTACAAGGGGGCAGCACAACTGTAGCAAAAAAAGAAAATCCAGCCATTACTTTTCCCCCACAGCACTCCCTGTGAGGCACCAACTCATTAATCACCCCCTTCCATCTCCTCGCATAACAGCATTCACCTCCACCAGCTCCTCCTGCTAAGACTTAGTCCTCCAGATAGTTATCTCCAAATTCTACCATCAAAACAAGGACTAATTTGACCAAGACAGCCAGCCTCAGAGGTCACCAACACCAGCCTGAGCTCCACACCTTCCACTCGCTGACTTCTCCAACCAGCAAAAACCACACTATATACACAAGACCTTCCAAGGAAGCCCAAATAAAGTCCAGTTCAATCTTACCTCACTCTGCAGAGCACTCTACTCATCTCAGGCTCTACCACACACTGTGCTCCTTATCTGGCTCAGCCCCGGCTGCAGGGGCTCTGCTGAGCAATTGAGCCCACCTGCACCCAGGGCACACCTGAGCCTTTGCCTTCCCTCCCTACCCCAACCTCCTCCCAGGGGAAAAGCTACACTGCTTCACCTGCAAAAAGGATAACCAGCTATCTCCAACCCTGCCTAAATTTCCACTTCCTACAGGGGAGCCTGGACATAGCCATAATCCAATGCAAAAGCCCATCTTTCCCAAAATGGGGTGGGAATGTAGGATTTGGCAGCTGCTGGCCCCACAGATGATACCTGACAGTTCCAGCTCACCACTGGCTCGAGCATGCAGAATGGGCAGGTCCCCGAGGCTGACTCTGCTCCCCAAAATATCCCACCCTCTTCCTCCAGGGATGTCATGAAGGTGCAAGGGGTAGGGGGTGTCCAGCAGCCACCCTCAGTGGCTTATTATGGGGACAGATTTCTTTCCCTTTTTCAAACAGGACTAAGCCCAGCATTGTTTCTCTGGGGTACCAGGAGGGTACCAGGGCAGCCAGGATGTCGCTCCATCTTGAACAGATTTACATCAGCCTCCCCGACCGACCCTCGCTGTTGGAGAGCCGCAGGGGTCCACCAGACACCCGCTCCAGCTCCAACATGCCCAGGGAGGGGGTTGCTGAGGCAACAGCATGCCTTATTTAACCGTTATTTAACCCATCTCGCCCTCCCCCCCGCCGCCGCCACTGCCGACGTGCGCGACCGAGGGTACAGCTTTTATTAGGGTGGGATTTTGCAGCCGCTGGATTTATGGGACGTCCCCAGCCGCCTGCCCTTGCCCACAGCCCCAGGACGGCGGGTTTGCAAAAGCTCAGTTCCAGGGCAGACAGCGGCTTCCCCAGCCTGCAGATTGCCCTCTGTAAAGGGCAGGGCAAACAGGTGAAAAAGAGTTTTATGAAAAAAACAACCCCAAGGCATCATTCAAGACATGAGATTTTGGGATGGGGGTTTTCTGGAGGAACATAAAATCACAGTTTTTCAGACCAAAACCAAACTCCATCCCCAAGATGCTGCTATCTTGCCATTTGGCACCACCGTCACCGTGGGGCTGCTGAGGGCAAGGGGCTGAAATGAGGTCGGTTGCCCCAGAGCACAGCTCTCCCAAAAGCTGCTGTGCTTTTTGGGTGGGAAGTAAAGCATTTTTCTGGTTAAGAGACTCACTGACTCTCAAATCAAATTTTCTCACAAATCATGTGTTTTGGGAAGCTGGTCTCCTCTGCAGAAAACAGAGGAAAAAGTGGAGGCTTGGTGGGTAAACCTCACCCTGGTCCCTGTCAGTTAAGCCGGATTTTTATAGGTTTTGTACCACCACAGGTTGTGCTGTCAGGGTTTCATAGGCAGCGCTGGGGCTGGCATGCAGACCCCGGTGGGCAGGGGTCACGAGTCCCTACCAAAGCCTCGCTGCCCTGCAGAGCTGCCTGAAGTAAGTTATAGTGGGAATTTGTGCGTGAAAACCAAGGATGCACGTGAATGAGGTTCTGCTACATGTGGAAAAACTATCTTCATGCCATGGTATCCTTAGGGGCAAGGGCTAGCAAGTCTACACCACCGCAGAGTGCATATCAAAGCCTATATGAAGCCCCTGAAAGCACCCATATAAAAAGGCAATTGATTTCTTGGCCAAGACTGCAGACACAAGAAATTCAGGGAAGCATGCATTTGGGTATGTGTTCAACTAAATATTAGCTCCCTCTGCAATTTGTCAATCCCTAGTGAACAGCCATTTGAGAGAAGTGCTCACTGTCCCAAAGTCAGGGAAATCTTCCAAGCTCGTAATAAAGAAATGTGGCCCTGTAGGATTTCCTGAACAGGATTATTCCGAGTCTAAGGACAAGTCTGGGTTTTGCTTTGATTATCAGTCATCTCACCATTAGAAGCATTTGTGAGATGATTAGCTGCCCTGAACACTGGTCTTACCAGGACAGATAAGAACCTCCCAGTCTGTCCCTCTCAAGCTCAGCTCCTTCTGTTATGCCTAGAAGAAAAACCTGTCCCAGCCAGAAGAGCAGCTTTACTCCGGAGGATCTCGAAGAGAGCAGCTCTGAGAAGCAGTAGGACAGATGTCGGAGCTGCCTTTATGGGTTTGAATCTAGCTGTGATGAATAATTTGTAATTTTTGTAGATGTAATACATATGTCATCCCTTACCTCTGTAAGAACTTTCTACGTGACTGCAAAGAATGAAATCAAAGGGATACTAATGAAACTGGACTAAAGCGAAGGCAGAGCTCAGATACCAGCTTGCAGAGCACCGAGTCACTAGGAGTTATTGGAAGGTGATCAATGGAGAATAATCCCAGCCAAACCAGCAGTTCAGACTTCTGCAAGCATTAACCCAGGGCAGTTGCAATGCGAGAGCCCATCCAAGAGAAATAAAGGCATGGAAATAATGTTCTTGGGGCCTGGAAAAGACTTCCAAAAGAAACAAGTTTACAAGATACTGGCTTATAATAGTAATTAAATCATTCTCACTGAAAAGCAGCTAAGTGATACATAGCAAAGAATCGGTCAAAACCCCAAGACTTTAATCAGAAATAACTGGAGAGCCTTTAACCAGTTTCAGTGGAGGGAAGAGAGCTTGAATGGGCACAGCTACCCCTAAACAAGGTTCTTCAGAAAATAGTCTGAGGAATATGAGGAGGAGGAGACTGAAAATGAGAAGATTGAAACTGCCCGTGCCACAGCAGCACCTTGCCTGTGACCAGTCTGTTCACATCCAGCATTTTCCCCAGCACTTGCCTCACTCTGCAAAATAACACATATTAATACTGCTGACACCATATCATCCTGAAGATCTGAATTTTATTTATACAAAAATCAGAGGCAAGCCTAAGTGGCAATAAAGTTTCAGAAGGTCTTAAAAGTTCTAGGAATTCTGAGCATTTTATTAGGTGAACTAGCAATTCTGCAGTAAAAATAGCTTTGGGTTTCACTGTTCAATCTTACTTTTCCACATTGCTTTGAGCTTTCAAGATGTTAGAGTTCAGCCTGCAATGCACTTTGGGCTGCAGGCAGGGAATAAGTTTGTAAAACACTATGTGCCACTTCTGCAGAATATGGTAGTCCTCCCCATCAGCCACACTCTCTCATTTCTAGCAGAAGATGGTAATAAGCATAAAAGAGGAACAAATTCTAACTAATGGGACTTTAAACAATCAGAAAGCAAATTATGACAGCAATTATGACAGCTCGGTGCTTGGCAACACCTTCACCTTTCCCAGATGTCAGAGGATAAGCTATTTTTACTGAAAAAAGATGATAGAAACCAGGGCTTATTTGGACATCTGCAGCAGAAATTGATTCAAAGTGATTTGAGCTTTGAAAATGGGGTTTGGAGGCAACTTGTTGGGCTTTGTTTTTCTGGAAGAGGAGACAGGCCACTTCACATTCTTGGTGCAGGATCAGTCTCTTCACTGGAATGCCTGTCAGTCATACTTAAATCTGTGCAATATTTACTTTTTTCACTCTCTGGACCTAGGCGTTTAATAGGCTTTAATTTAGACTTTGGCATTGGACAAGATAAAAGCGGCACTTTCTCCTTTTGGGCACATAAGGGCTCCCATTTTTTCCAAGCTTTTTTCCTTGCTCTGTATAGAGCAGAGAAAACTATTCCCCAAACCACAACATTATTTCCCTGTTCCCCTTCCATCTCAGCCAAACCATGGTTTCATCTGCCACCACCACTGCCCTTCCATTTGCTGTTGGTGACCACCAGTGCTAACTTAAGTCCGGCTCAGGTTTATTCATCCATCAGCTCCATCATTCCTGCTCCAGCCCTGTGCTCAGCCGTGGCTGAAACCTCCGTCCTCCCTGAGCATCTGCTGAGCGCACCAAGTCCATTAGGGCAGGAGCACGTCAGCTCCATGTGGCAGAAGCACTTGATCCATTGTAATATTGAGTTTCATCGCGCAGCCTTCAGTTATGTGACCCGGAATATTTGACCTGATGTCAGAGGGGGCCTTGGGCTATTGAGATATTTCCCCGGGGCACCCTGCCCTCTTTCTACCAAAGGAATCTGATCCAGCAACAGGAAAGAGTGAGAATTTTCAGCTGTCCCCATCCCCTGTGAAACAGTCTGTGCTACATGTGCCTAATGTAAGGTGTCCCTTACCCACTCGCTTTCTCCTCTTCTCCTCTCTAGGTTCTAATCCTGCACTAATTTCTACTAACAGCCATGTAAGATACTGTGATAAATTAAGTTCTTGCCAACACAACGTATTTTTCCTTTTTCATAGCATCTTTTACAGCCAACACCCCACATGGGCTCCAGACTTGCAAGGTGCTAAACAGCTGATAACCCTGTTCTCCACTTAAATCAAGGCTGCCCAAAGGCATACAGTGTTTTGCAGAATCAGACTGCATTTGTGGGATTTGCTTCATCCTTCACTGAAATCCAGACACCTCTGGGAGCAGAGAAGGGCAGACTTTTAACACAAATAAACCACAACGCTTTAGGAGGGATTGTAAACAAAAACTGCAGCAGCATGGAATTAAAAGGAAAAAGAAGAAAAAAAAAAAAAAAGAAATAGCCCAACACATGCAAAATGTGTGATCTTCATTGTTTCATCAGGTTGGTACCCCAGTTGTACATCCCATCAGAAAAGCAGGGTGTCCCACAGTAAACCGTGGATGTGTGTGTTTGTTAGCTCACAGACATCACTAACTAGCTAACTACACTTGCTAACTTCAACAACTGAAGGCTAGTAACCTCTCCTAAGCCACTCGGCCATTCACTGCCACCACTCAGTCACGTCGCTTCCTAGAGCACCAAGTTTTCCATGGGAGACTCCTGTGTAAGTGTTGCTATGCCTGTGCCCCCTTAACATCCACTTCAGCGTCCTGCAAGGAACTACGTGTGAAACAGGGAGTTTTCCTGATATCAAAACTCACAGCAGTCGGGAGTTGATCCCCCCACTCCCATATCCGTTATCCTTGTGTTTTCTAACTCTACTGACTACAAAAGGTGAAGTCCAGAACTCCACTGGCCTTAGGAGAGGCAACAAACCTTTTGTGTAGTAAAAAGCCTTTCAAATTTATTTTCTTGCTACCTACTGTTTTCAAGCAGGGGGTTATTTTTAATGACCAAAGGGTCTTGAAAATAAAGGTACCTGGGTATAGAGTTATTACTGCTATTATTTAAAAATCAGCATAGAAAAAAAAAAGACTAGTCTTTTCGGGCTTTAGCAACTCAGAGGTGTAAAACTCTGAGAGAGTTTTTGCAGGTGCCAAAATAGGCTTGGCTTCTGCAAGAAGCCCCCCTTGAATGGGCTTTTGCCCCTAAATGACACACATTTCACGGATGCCTGGTCTATCTCCCTCAAGTCCACTGTATAGGGACACATCTTGGTCAAAGTGGCTGTTACTGGACTGCAGAGGTAGATGATCCAAACATTCACATGTTGCTGATGGAAAAGTAATTTTTTGGCCTTTGCAACAGTGTGGGTGAGAGTGTCAGCTAGCAATTGTTTGGTCTGGCTCATTTGTCCACACGGCATCTAGAAACTGTGCTTCGTTAGGCTAGAAGTATACAAAAGAAAAGCACAGTCTCAACACTGAGGATGGAGTCAGGATTTCCTCTGTTCTGATTCCAGCTCCAGCTGGGATGCCATGCTTGACTTGGGGTAACACTTTTAACCTCTCTGCATCCATTATCCCAACTTATAAAACAGGAAAGCAGCAACAACCTTCCCCCCAAATTGGCTTTGTGAGAATTAAGGTTTGAAGAATGTTCTGAAGATTAAATCCAGCCCCAACACACACCCAAAAACATCACAGTTGCTTAAAACTGAATAGCATAATGGAGATAAGTACAGCCGCAGAGTCATTTGGAAAGTCCAGACAATGAGCACATCAATCAAGGCTGCTTCGTAGGGCAGACATCTAAATAAATGCTAATGAAGTCATTTCCACAACACCCCCAACCAATGGGGGCTGCAGTACTTAAAAGTAGTAACAGCCGCGAGAACAGACTGTCCGTTAAAAAACAAAATAGAACATTGAAAAGCCAAAAAAGAAAGCAACAGTTTGTGCATTTCAGAGCTCTGAGAAACATTGTACCTTGGAGCCAGGCTTTTGTTCAAGTGAAGGCTTTTTTCTTTCAGCCCTCCCTTACTTTCACTGCCCGCTTTATCATTCATGCTTTTCGCTTGCCACATACCCAGATGCTACAAGAATGGGCAGACTGTGGGCCTAACTGAAGTCTACTGACATCAAAAGGCTCCCATTGACTTTAACGGACATTTAACTAACCCTCTATAAATCACTGAAAGTCAGTGATTAAACAGACAGCCCCTTCTGAATAGTGGAGAGACTAACATAACACCCCTGAAATTTAGTTCCTGTATTAACTCCAACCCTGCATGCTTGGGGGCAAGTCTACGTCTGCTTTATCTCATAACCTCCATGCTGAGAGTATTTCAAAGAGAAGGAGAAATAGCTTCTCTCCAAACCAGGGGAGAACTTCTGTAATTGTGCCCCTATTGGGGGAGTTATATCAGCTTTGCTATATTTTCTGAGAGTCGAGAGCACCCCACAGCAGTGCCAACCCACTGATCCCCAGATCCTCATGTCAGACCACGCTCTGCGTGAGAGAGGGTATCTGGACGCTGGTGGATGACTTTAGGCAACCCATGGTGGAGGTTCATTTGAGGTCCATGACACACCCTCTGAATCCTGAACCTACTTCATTAACACAAGTAACTAAATGACCGGCTGGGTCTTCACCGTTGCTCCAGGTGCGCTGGTGTGCCAGCTCACAGAGCTTTTCCAGCACGCGGCTCGCTCCTGCGCCTCAGCTAGTTGCATGAAAATTTTCTGCAGCTGCATAAATACCAGCACTGACGCACACCTCATCTCCGTGGGGTTGAAATATGACTGAAGTCATATCTTGTGGTGCACATTGCGTGCATATTTGACCATGTCATCTGCCTGAGAAGTCACTGCCTTCCTGAAATCCCCCCTGTGAGCAGGCTGGGACAACCATCTTTCACTCATCTGTTAACACCTCCCAGCCAGTCACCAGTTCCTTCTGCACAAAGCGGCACTGGGCTGACAGGTTTGATGATCTGCAGATGATGTTCGGCCTTGGCTCATAAGCCAGCTATCTCCAGGAAATTTTATATCACTGAAAAGGCAAAATGCTCAGCTCACTAATGGGACACAGGACTACTCCTGACCCCAGGCCATTCCTGAGTTATCTTTTTTTAATACTTACAGCTAAAGCATTTTTAAACAAAGTAAAACAATTGTGAATGCTGAAAAATATATAATATCTCAAAGATGTTTTCTGAAGGAAAAGAAGTCCCCCAAATTACTTCATTAAAAAGTAAGGAACAAAGCTACTGACCCATGTTACAGTGGCTGGGGATTGTGTTCAGTGTACCTGCCCCTTGGCATTTCTCCGCTGCCAGATCACTCCCTCGAGTCCCCCGGCAACTGGAAGAACTAGCAGCAGCCCCAGTGTACTCTTGGGACTAACACCAGTGCCAGGACAGGCCTGGGATTGAGGTGGCCCCAATGCCCAATTTTTTGCAAGCTCTGCAACATGCGGTACTAGAAGACCCCCAGTCTGACTGAACTTGTCAGCACTAATTTGGCCCTTCAGATGGATGACAATAATTCCTCGGATTTGCACTACTCTCTTATGCTTCCCAAACATCTTTGGCTTGCAAAGAGCAAAGGGGAAAAGCCAGGCTCTAGCACCAGGGCCAGACTCTGGGATGAATCAGTGATGTTCCCATCAAGGAAGAAGAGCCAAAGCCTAGTGGAGACTAGGTGATGACCAGGACTTACCATCCAGAGTAAGTTTTCTTTTCTTGAAAGCATTTCTCCCAGCTACAAAATTTTGCAAAATGTCCCACATATGTTTTCCTACCTTTCTCCAAGACTCAAAATTTTGGCTTAGCTTTTAAACGTATTATTAGCCCAGCTATAGTCTTCTATGAGGTCTAACAGATGCACCACACTTGGCATTTGCCTAAGCAAAAGACACATCCTAAAAGCAGCACCTGCTCTGCCCAGTAACCACTCCTATAACTTGGTCAGGCCAGTTTTTGGCCCTATAACTCTGAAGAGCCCCAGTCTATGCCTCAGACCAGCTTTGATCTTCCCTGTGTCGACACTTCTGTTGAGTTTCACCACTGGCAGCAGATGCTCCTGTGCCACTAGCAGGTTCCCTGCTCAGCAATGTCTCCTGATGCTCCAGAGGTCCCTTCCTGCCCTCACTCTGTCCTGCACCATGTCTGAGCAACCCAAAATGTTTTCCCTTTCCCAGCACACCCATACCTCTAGATGGCTGTCCAGCACGGCACACAGCAGCCAGAGCCAGCCCAGACACTGTGACGGGGATGTAAGAGATTAGACCAGTATTAGATTTCAGTCTTCCAGACATTCATGTGAAGCGGCTTCTTCCACTTTAACTACTTGCCTTTCAAATTTTTCAGCCAAGGGCTGTGTCCAGACTGTGACCAATACACTGCTGCACATATTGAATGCAGTGGCTTAGAAAGAAGCCGCATTCATAGCTGAGTTTCATGGACAGAACTGCACAGCCATGTCTTTCGTGTCATCCACAAGTGTAGCCTGCAGCTAGTTCTCTTTTCTACAAGATTTCATGCCTGCATCTTCAGCCAAAAAGCTGTAGAGCAAGTTCACACTGTCATTCCTAGTCCTCTTCATGCTTTCTAAGTAGTCCTGACTACCAGAGCTGTGAGTTTTCAAGTTAGGATGATTCTTTCCTTTTTTTTTTTTTTTTTTTAACAGTATTTCCTTTTTTTTTTTAATTCACTTTACATTTCCTGCTCACACAGTTTGATTTTGTCTTATCCTACCACATCTCTCTCCTCATCACCCTTTACAGTGCCTCCGCCACTTCAGTACTGGCTGGAAATTTAGTTATTGTGCTGCTTGCCCATCTCTTCTGCATAGAGATGGCAAACAAAATTAGGTCTAATGTTTTAGAACCAGAACATGAAGAAAATGGGCCTCCCAGCTCAAATCCCATGATTTGCCTTGTCTTCTGAAGCTGCTAAAACCAAAAAACAACAAAACAACTTTTGTTATTCCCCATGAAAAGTTCCTAAAGAAACAAGTATTTTCCAGTTGTATTTTTCATCAAAATTGGGGAACTTTTATAAAAAGGAACACCATTTCAGGGGGTGAAAAAAGTTCTTCAAAAATTACCTTTTTTTTTTGGTCAAAAAGCCATTTTCCCTATTATAAAAAAGCCAATAAAACATTCCTCCAGTGAGATGACATCTTTATCAGTCAAAGAGGGACAGCAGCCTGGCAAAGGACATGAGCAGATTCATGTCTGAAGCAGGGGTGGGGAGAGAAGATGAAGGGAGGTCTACCTCACCATCCTACACCTACAAACTAAAAAACCCAGTATGCAGCTCCCATGCCCAGCCCAGCATGTGCCAGTGCTGCTGCCACCCATTGCTGCTCACCAGTAACAGCAGAGCTCGGTGGGCTTCTGAGGGAAGGGAGGCAATGCGACTGAGACCCTGCGAGCATCATGCCTGGTGGAGGATCCCATCATCCCCTCGAGCTGCCAACCAGCGGGGCGACCCCCTCCAAGGCCGGTGAGTACCAGCAGGTCCCCAGCAGAGATGTGCCACCTGCAGGGACCCTGAGTTCCACTTTCCTCCACCAGCCTGAAAATCTTTCAGGTCGATCCTGACATCTTTCCCCCAGGTCAGGGGGAATGGCCAGAGACTGCATTCACATCAGCAGGGCAGAGCATGAGTTTGTCAGCCACAGCCATTGATTTAATACCCATTTCTGTGCTGCAGAAAGGAAGCCACCACACCAGAAAAGATTCTGAAAAAAAAAGATTCTGAGGCTGAATTCCTCCCTCAGCTGTACACAAGCAGCTTTATCACCTAAGAATTCAGGTGATAAAACCGGGAGGGAGAATTTTGTTCAGGTGTTGCCTATGTGATAGCCTCCAAACCTTTCCCTTGCTTGCCCAACCAATGCTATTTGTTCTGCTGTGTGATCAAGGCAAACAATATGCAAATGTGCAGCAGCGAGCCCTCCCCAGAGGGCATCTCTAAAAGCTCAGCTATCTTTAACATCGTTATGGCTAGGATTTGGGAATAGCAAATCTTCTGATGACTGTTTGCAACAGCTCCTGTGCTCCATACAGACACTGCTGCTGCTGCTCCCAGCCAGTGCTCAGCTATTCTTGGTGAGAGCCTGCAGAGCGCAGCTGGCTTCACTCCTTTTCTTCCAAGACTGCAGCTCTGTAGTGTTCATGAAACACAGTATGAGGGACTTCTCTTGCAACTTTTCTTGGTATTTTTCACAGCGGGTAAAAAATGGGCCCAGCTTCTCTGGAAGTCCATGCAAGCTCAGCCCAGTTCTGGGTAATACAGTCCAGTCCCACAAAAGTATGACACATCCCTTGTTTCAGGAGCACTGCAGAGCATCAGATGAAGAATACATGCTGTACTTTCCCAGTAGCAAGGGAAAGTGGTCACATCGTGATTATATGATGATGAAAAAGAGAAATGCTTGGAAAAGTTCCTGAGCAGAGTCTTTCTGTTGGAGCAGAGCATCCCAGCCTCGCCATCCTGCCGTCTGTTTTGAACAAACGCAGCTCAAGCGAGTGGCAGCACAAGGGGCCGTGCAATCGGCCCCAGTGTTTGTGTACCTTTGGCAAATTTTAAATTGGGAGCAGCTGCTAGCAAACTAGCAGGGATGTTTTATAGCTTGCTGACAATGCCAGATTCTGCAGATATTACAGTCCATACTCAGTGGCATCTCTGGAGTATTCCATTTTTCATTTTTACAAGCATTTCCCAACACACCACCAGGAATGCACAAGAACTGCTCAAATTTACGCCATTGGGGATCAGGGATGGTTTGTCCCCTTCCACAGTTGGCCCAGATGTGCTCCCCACACTGCAACCAGCCCATCAGCATGAGCTCGGCAGGGGAGTGCTGGTGTCTGTCCTCACTGGGGGTTTTATGGTCGGTTTGGGGCACTGGCAGTGCATCTGTTATCAGACCTGGTACTCCCTCACTTGAGAAGTTATTTGTCTCATCAAGGGACAGTTTGCTTGTTTAGAAAAGGAGATTATAATATTTATTTCCCAGCAGAGATGGGAAGCCTCATCAATTGTTACTTAAGCAACTGAAGGTTTTTATTTGGATGAAGCTAAATAAGTGTAAAATTATAGAGGGGATTAAGACAGATTAAGGGGTGCCTGTTAGTCAGAAATGACTCCTGGTGGGCTGGGAATTTTTCCAAGAGGCTAAACATAACTTGACTTGCAACACCACAAAGCGAGTATCTTGTGCTACCGTATCACTCCCTGTGCTTGGAGTCAGCAGCTCCAGCAATGGCTTAGAAATATGCTGCCTGACCTGCTGTCTGCAGGTCTGCATCTGATGACAGCTTCAGCAACCACACTCAGCTGTCTCTGGAAGGGAGACCTTGTCGGTCCTTGCACCTGGCTGAAGGGTTTCACCCAGAAGCAAGTGGAGACGTGCCTCAAACCTTGCTCACTATCAGGTCTGGCACCGCCATGAACTATCACTTTCAGCAGCTTCACTGCCCACAGGTCCTTATCCCGGTTCCACCACCTCCCAGACAGCGTTTGATTTTTTTGACAAAAGTTATCATCATTCTGAAAAAAAAGTGTCACATCCCTTCTCTGCATGCTGGTGCAACAGTGTTGTTGCATCCCTTTAAAGGGATGGTGTGCAAGTGTATAAGTACACTTTATCAACACACTTTTTCATTCTTTATCACTTAAACTCATCTTAGGAGGTTTGGACAGGGGTCTCAGGACTGCCCTTTCCACTATGAGTAACATAATGCCACCTTTTACCTATCACAAAGCCCCAATACCGTATTTCTTGGACCGTGAATGTCTCAAGAGTGGCAACAAATCAGAAAGTGCAAAGACTCTGCACACTGCCAGGGAATAATATTTCTTTAAAAAAAAATAATCTCAGCATTTTATTTCCTTTCCCTCAATTTGCTTGAAAATTGTGCAACAACTATTTAAGACCACATAACATATAAGCTACAGTTTCAAATTGCAAGACAGCATTACTGGATTACCTCTGGATTGGATGGTTAAAAGGAGACTTTGCTTATTTCTTGAAAGAATAGGGAAAAATATTATGCTGTAGAATATTTTGGAGGTCCTGGAACTTCTGGCTGTGTAACAACCAAAACTTCTTTTGGGTCATACCCTCCTCTGGTTCTCATTTGTTTTCACACATATGACATATTAGCTTCCTACATCAGTGGGTAGGAAGATCGTACCTGCTTTATAATCCATTATAATGCTGCTGCTTATTCCCTCAAATAATTTCTTCCAAAAAAAACCTTTCAGGTAGTCAGAGTCTGCCCACGGAACTAAAGAGAATCGCTGTCTCCTGACAATGACGTATTGCCTGTATTTTAGGAATGCTAAAAAAATCAGGGAGTATATTTACTGAACTGAACAGATCTGTACCTGGAATCCTCCTCTTGATACTGCAAAGGCACACGTTGCCTATGTTGGCAGAAACCTCATTGCCTATGTTGACAGAAACCTGACAACACAAAATGAGATTCAGAATAAAGGGCAATTTTTTTCCAGTTTTTAGGAGAAACTGAATTATGACACTCAAGGACCACTCCTCCCACCCAAAACTTCTTTATGGAGCTTTGCCCATGGAAAAGCTGTTTGCCTTCAGGATGGGATTCAGGACCTAGGATGGATGCAGCATGCTCCACATGAAAGAAAGAGTCCACAGAGTGTGGGAACTGCTGATGAGAGAAGCAAAGAGCAGGAGGAGCTCCCAAAGGCACAAGAGCCTGAACAGCAGCAGCCGTGAATATCTGCCCTCCTCCTCCTCCTCTCATCTGCTGTTTTTGAATAAAAACATGGGGCGGGGTGGTCAGTCAGTCTTAGAAAGAAACAGGTTAGCACTTGGTTCTCAGGAGGCAGAGATGACTGCAGCTCAGCTGCTCTGAATGGTCACGAACCCACACAAAGGCTTGTGGCCCCTTCAGATCTCCTGCTCCTCCTCCCCTCGATTGCTCCACACTGCGCAGTCACTGTCCTCGGTAGGGTGTATCACAGGCTGGCGTTCAAGACATAATCAGTTGTGCCTTTTTCAGTCTTAACACTTAAAATGTAATCCTTGAACCTCCTTAATGCAACAGCCATGTTTCTGTCCAGAATTAGGGAACTGTGGCAGGAGTGATGGGATGGGCATGAGGATGGGGCATAGTTGGCCATGCTTTCTCATGGTCTCTGGAAGAGCTCTTCTCCTCGGGCCATCTCTCAGAAACACGCTGGCCTGAAATGGCTGGAGCACCCCGAAAACTGGGTGCTGCCCTATGGTTCTCCCTTTCTGAGCTATACAACAGCCACAGCATGACTGTCCATCCCATCCAAAAGCAGGGTAAAACCAAGCACTTCCTTACTCCATTACAACATGATCTGCTGGCTGGGAGGCAAACCCCCATCTTGCCGGCGAGCACTCAACAGGCTCGGGAGCCCTTTCAGCTCCCAACGACTGTGTCCAGAGGCTCTGCTCAGTGCCAGCACAATTCGTGACAAGGCTTTATCTGGGACAACTGAGAACTTGTGCCAACAGAAATCAGACACAGCTCAGAAACGAGGGTTCCCCTGTGTCCGTAACACAACCCCCAGCACAGCCAGGGATGTTTTCTCTGTAATGAGATCCTCTGACTGCAGCAAAAGGGGACTCTGTTAGCAGTAACCAGACTTGCCTCCCTCTGGCTTCCCCATCTCCCTTTCCAATACAAGAGATCTCTTTTCACCCTAAAGGAGCCTGGCAGTGCACAGTCCTATTCTCGGTACCACAGCACCAAACGTTCCCACCCAGAAAGGGCTGCTGCCTTCAAGATCAAGGAATGTCAGCTCCTTCTTCCCTTACAGCTCCATAGCTCACTTTCAGCTCCCTAAGGACTATCCTGAATTTATCCAGAAGAGAATATGAGTTTAACTGAGAGCTCACGGCCAAAATCTGTATTTTTTGGCATAGAGGAACAGGTACTAAACGAAAACTCTCCTAGCTGTTGTACGGGTCAATACTCAAGAAACCAGACAATCAGGCCACGTTCCTCATTAAATAATTGACCGTATGAGCACCAATACATTCTATTCGCTAGGTGCTGCTAGAAGATGCTCCCCACCCCTTTTCTTGCCCTAGAAATAGCCTATGACTGTGATTGCAAATTTAAAGAGAAGGGTTAGAAATGGTGATGTTGACATAGGGGCTGATAGGCCAGTACAGAAACTGATGGGAAAATAAAGAAGAGCTTAAACTACTGCTGTATCTCTCCCACAACTGGAGGTTTGCATACCTGCAAGATGAAGCAGTTGAGGTCAGAAACAGCCATCTGATGAGTTTCATTTGATCCTTTTTCTTACCTGTTTGGATAGCTTCCCACAATTTCTCTGTCTCATACACACTTCTTTTTTCCTCTGATAATCCCCTCAGGCTAGTCCAGAAGCTTCCATTTAGATGTCCCTTGAAACAGGCACAATTGACTGACCCTCACCCGTTGTCTGCTTAAGGGTCATACACAAAGATACATCCACAACATTAACCCTTTTTGCCAAGCACAGCACTCCTTTCAGGACAGGACAGCACATTTGCAGATGTTTGCCTTTCCTTCAGCTGTGTTAAAACCTGTCATTTGTGCCTCCCAAGCAAACCAGACTATTCTGTGCTGCAGCCCTGAGCTCATGGTTGCCAATTATCCTGCAAATTTAGAGTCACCATATTACATTGGTAAGAATTAATGCTGATGGCCCAAACCTTTGCAAGTCTTGGAGCAGACTC
The DNA here is from genome assembly GCF_947461875.1 of Haliaeetus albicilla. Lineage (NCBI taxonomy): Eukaryota > Metazoa > Chordata > Aves > Accipitriformes > Accipitridae > Haliaeetus > Haliaeetus albicilla. The sequence goes on along the minus strand of NC_091509.1, from coordinate 11,524,737 downwards.
ATCTTCACCCATATTCTTCTTAGCCCCAGATCAAAAAGTAGTTAGAAGAAAGGAAAGTGCAAGCCTTATGCCTAAGCTTCGATAAATCTGCTCTCCAAAAACTGTGGAGCAAGATCCCAGCGTCCTCAGAGGTCTCATCCTGACACTGAAAGCATTTAAGTGGCAGGAGGGGGAGCCCACAGAGCACTGGGGGTATGTCTGGAGCACCACAGTCAGCTGCTGCTTCCTCTCTGCCTTGGTGAGACAGACCAGCACGTCCCATTGTCTGCTGGGACCACAGAAATATTCATCCTGCCACGCAGTACATCCCAACTGGATTCACGAGGCACTTCTCCCACTCCGTTCTGGCTTTGGAAGTTGCCAGTAAAATAGAGGAAACCCGTGCTAAAAACCAAACTGATGCCACCCAGTAAGAGAAAATTAACGATTTCCCCAAGGAGGTGGCTCAGAGGGGATGTGGCATTGTACAGATAATAGGGAGGAACAAATGGCAAACCGTAGTTTAGCCCATAACATCCATTCCAAGATGGACCAAGCATTTACACTGGGTCACATCAACCCCCCTTTGGCACTTGGCAGTAAATAAGAAGCAATTGCAATAGCCCTATGCCCTTTTGAACGTAGAGCTAGATCACTATGTACTAAGGGAACTGTGCCACCCACTGCCAGTTAATCCTGCTTTAAGGGCCCTACAAGGAAGAACCCCTACGAAGTAATGAGAAACTTATACTAAGCAGGAGGCTCTTTCCTAAAGGGGCAGTTATACTCTGACGGGAAGCAGGAAAACACACATGGGACCGCTAGAAGCTTCGTGCTGCCTGCTTGGTACTTTGAGTCCTATTTTCACATTTTTATAATTATCACATAATACATAATGTCATAAACCCAGGAGATGTCAGCTCTGTGCAGAGCCAAACCGAACACGGGCAGGCACTGCACACTCCCTGGGGGGCCAGCCCAGCCCCAGGCTGCCCTTCCTGGCCCCATCCCACGAACACCAGCCATGTCTCCCTGCGTCCCATGCCACCCCCCTGGAGGCAGCACAGCCCTGCCTAGTGCAAAGCTGCTCCTGCCTTCACGACTGCGCTCATCTGCAGAGGATAAACCCCTCACACTGCATCTAGTGGGTTTAAATGAGGTGTCAGAGCCGTAGGGGGGTCACAGCCTCTCTTGGACACTCACCAGCCTGAAAAGTCAGGTTTCCAAGCCAGGCACATGTGCTCTGAGCTTTCTGAATAGAGGGAGTCCAAACACAGCCGGCCTCGAGGTGCCCTGCGGGTTCTGGCCAGCACCTTGTCCTCAGGGCACATGCTTATCCTGGCAGGACACCCATACCCTGCTTTTATGCCTGTCTCCAGGGCCGACGTGTGCCCCTTCCCAGGACACCAGCCTTGTGAAATCCCCGAGATGACAATTGTCCTTCTCAGGGATATGGGATAACTGAAGCTTGTCACACAAACGCTTTGCAAAAGGTTAATTAAAAAAAATACCCTCTCTTTTCCCACCCCCCCAGCTATCATAAGAATGCATTGCCATACGGATCAGCCAGACAGCACCTGTCCTCCCTGCCTCGCTTTCCTCCCCACTCCCAACGGCTGTGTCCTGTCAGGGCTCCACGCTCCCTCTCCTGAGGGTGTCTCCCCAGGGCACCCCTCTGGCCCTTTGCTCCCCCATTCAGGGATCTTCTGTTCTCTCCCTGCAGTCCCTCTTCCCAGTTCAGACACCTTCCTTGGCATCCCCTTTGCTCTGTCGCAGCCCAGGCCAGCAGCTCCCTCAGTCATCAGTGGTTTCTTTGAGATACGGCAGATAACATGGGACTGGGACTTCATAAATCCTGGGAGTTTTGCTCCGGGCTCATGACAGAGGACAGAAGCTCCAACTCCATGGAGTACCTGTGGTCTGGTCCTCCCCAGTCTGATGAGGCATCCCACACACACCCACTTTGGCTCCCCAGCATCCTAACATGGCATGTTCCTATCGTCAGGTTCATTCACACAGCAGTCACAGCTATGTTTTTCCATATTACATACATACGCTTTTCATCCTCACACTTGATCCCAACAAGTCAACCTTTGCTCTGCTATCAGAACTAGTTGGCTGAAAGTCACTCTGTAAAAGCAAAGCCTGCAGCGGTATGCAATCGAGTTTAGCCATGACTGGCGAAAGGCAGTAACGCTGAGAGATTTTTGCAGCTGACCCTGTTGAGAAGAATATAAATTATCCCGAAGAAAGAGCTTTCTCCACAACTGCCTGAAAATATCTTTGTTTCTTCAGAACCAAAAGGTTTCGTTCTCCCCCACCCACCCTGACCTGCGAGAAACTTTGCCAAGCCAGACAAAAGTACAGTGCCCTAGTGCTGTGGGGCAAGGACGAGCAAGAAGGAGGAATAAAGTACCTTTTTTCCCTCCTATAGGAAAGTATTATACAAGCAACCAGCTGCGCTGGCGGGGGGGCTCTTCCAGAAGCACTGGCATGCTCTGCTGTTACTAGACTAAATAGATTGCTGGGCTTCTCCATCCGAGCTTCTTTACAGGAAAGCTGTACAAAGTAAATATATTCCTTCCAAGGCCAAAACCCTTCTAGTGCCAACTCTCAGCTCAGAGCAGATGTCCGCGGTTGGGCTGCAAAGCCCCCGAGGAGCAGGGGGTTTGCACTGGCCAGGTGTCCCCGTCTGTGCGGCACAGCCCCTGCGGCAGCGCGGGCTGGAGGCAGCTGGTGGAGGCTGGTGGTGTCAGACAGCGGCACGCTAATGAACTGAGAAGCACCAGAGGAAATTCCTCGCCGCGGAGATGGGAATACAACCACCACGCAATCAGGGGCATTTCAGCCACTTAGTGTGAAGCCAAAGAGTTGCTGCGTAACCTTGGGTAAGTGGCTTAAATTTTTAAGAGGCAGGGTTGAGCAGCACAGCGGGTCTCCGAAGAAATCTGCTCTATTACTGGCTCTGGGAGGGAGTGTCCTTTGTCAGACAGAGGAAGAAAATGTGATTTATTATTAGACATATGTTAGGGAGAGAAATGGGATTCAGCGCTGCTAAGGTTGCTTCTAAGTCTGAAGCAGGAAAAAGCTTGAGGCTGAGTTAGGACCCCTCCTCCCGCACCATGTGTGAACCGATGAAGATTGACTTAGGAACTTCCCTTCTCCCTGTTCCTCAGTTCCTCCGGCACAACGATCGTCACTGCTCGCAAAGTGCTGTGCACTATCCAGAGATGCAATATAAATGCCAAAGCACCAGTCTCTCACTTCAGGGAACCCAAGATTTCATGTGATCCCAAGTGGGGAGTGAACTGTAAGGAAATCCATCTTGATACAGATAAGACAAGAGGCCAGTTCATTCACAGGACACATGCAAAGGGAAAAAGCCAGCAGTCTGTACACCACTCTCTTTTTCGCTGCTTTTAAGAAACTTGCAGCGTCAGGCAAAATTGGAGCTTTAACCCAACAGCAATGAAATCGCCTTTCACAGAAAAACTCTGCCTGCATCTGAACTCTGCCTGCATCTGGCAGCTGAGAACATTGCCAAGGCTTTAACCCTCTGATATTAAGAGAAAGAGATATTGATGAGCGTCCCTCCAGCGAAGGAAACCAAATGGTGTTTTTAACTTCAGTGGATTCTTTACAGATTTTCAATTCCTTAGCAAGGCTGTTGCTCCAGACTGGGGTGTAATTGAGATGCATTAGCCACTCACTCAAAAACTTTCCCAGGAACACATGTGCACACACACAGACTATGCATTCAGATATAAATACATACCGTACCTGCACATGCATTAAGCTGCTGTTCATGGGCTGTCGGGACATTTCCACTGCCAGCTCGGCTGCTCAGTCAGTTGTGGCCCTCAACACTGGCAGCTTAATGTGACAAATAAAGCAAACTTAGAAAAGCAGCTCATCAGTGCTGGATATCTGACTGCAGCCATGAAAAGCAGAAGAGGGTCTTTTAAGGACCAGTCCTCAGGAAAGACAAGGACACTGGGTGTTTTCAACCCAAGAGGGATGGTGAACCTCTTAAAATGAACTCTTCTACAAACAAGTGCAGCAACTTGCTGATGAACTACCCGCCCCACCTTTTTGTCCTGTACTGTCTCTTCACTGCAACAAGCCACCGCCTGTGCCCAGCACAGCGGAAAATCTCCCTCCAAAATCTTCCAACCCCCGTTATTATATTAATCTTGACAAAAGGCCATATTACATCAGTAGAGACTGATCCTATTCATAGCGTAGCATCTATTGGGATGAAGAAAGTGTATCCTTGAAGGGTTTCAGTTGCATAAGGACCTGAAGCCCTACCATTGGTCTGAGCACACCTTCGCTCTGAAAGGCAGGGATGCTATCCAGATGCAGCTTCTGAAACTCTGATTAACTGTGGGTTTTAAAGCACAGGCCTCACTCAAAAAATGGCTGTTCCATGCAAGCAGGGTTTCTTACAGACTAGAGGATACTAGGGTCAGCTATACTAGAAACCTTTTAACATAATATTAAAGACCAACTCTAGTCTTTCTTTTAGCCTAGGTAGTGTAAATGGGTTACATTACAGGTCTCTAGTAAGAAGCAGAGGGGGGTGTAAATCCACCTTTTTAGAGTCCTATATCAAGGTAAGAAAAATCATGCCCTCCTCTTATGAAAAAGAGAGTGTAACACAAGATGTGCCAAGGATTACTTCCGTCTCAGAAGGAATGATCCATCAATGAATCCTAAAGCACTTTAGGAGAGCTAAGCATCTACACCACACAGCATCCACCTCTGTCCATCTACAGCAGGGAGAAGTAATACATGGAAAATGAAACAGAGGGACAAAAATCTTATGATTAGGGTCTGAAAACATAATCCTGTAACCAAACAAGTATGGCAACTTGTGTGCAAGGAAGGTCTCTTCAGCAGGACAAATTATAGTCTTTCCTAGAGAAAAGGGGAAGACTCATTCTTAAGGGAACCAAAGCTTTTGAACAGGGAAATAAGCAGTTTGCAACTTACCGTTGACAAAATCTCACAAATCTAAACAGAAAAGCTGATTAAAAGACTGTAGAAATAGTAAAACTGATAAACAGAGATAATTTTATCAGCTTTGTACAACAGTCAGTAGCCAAAATGTTAATCCAAACTTTTTATTTGAAACAACCTTCAGAGGTCCTCAAAATTTTGCTATCAGTTTGAGGTCCATCATTTTATTTCATTTACATTGTCCTCCACACACACACCCCTTTTAATGAATCGCTAGAGTTGCTTTGACTTTGGCACATGATGAAGTCTTACATGGCCAAATGTCTTCAGAAGTCTACGCCCAGCTTAATTTGAAAGTGTTTTATCTGGACATTCAGCCACCAACCCACTTGCTCTTCAAAGAGGAGAGAAATTGGAGGTCAAACTGGCTTATTCAGAGAGGAAATAGCTTATTCTGAAGCAGCCAGTGAAATGACCACTTTGATTACCTTGATATAAAATAACAGGATTTGGCCCAGTCATTATTGTTCCACCAAGTATTTCACAGAAGCCAAGGAAAGCAGTACTTATATCAACTTGAGACAACTAGCAGGTCACCAGGCATCTTTCCCTTCCAGGTCTCCAAAGCACTGCAGGCTTGGAAGAGCCCCTGTGCAGGCAGGGCAGCTGCAGGCATCTGATGTGCATGTGCTATGCTAGCCTTAGTTCAGGCATTTGCACAAGCGAAGGAAGAAACTTGTCTTTCATAGGAAATAGCAGGGGAACCAAGAAAGAGGGTGAAAAACTGCAAAAGTCATCTCCCAGCGATCAGGGGCTTTACTTTAGCAGCTAACTGCTGTCTCCCCACACAATGTACCTGCTCCTTTTGTGTCTTCAAGACATAGATACAGAATTCTCCAACAAAAAGCAAACCTACAGTCCGTTATTCCCTCTGGAGCCAGTATCACTTCAGAGAGGTCAGGATGCCGTTTTCCTTCCCGCATTTCCAACAGGTTCTCCACTCTTACCCGGGATCAGGACACCACAGCTACTCTGAATTTCACAGCAGTTGCTCACCAAGAACGCAGGTCTGTCTGCTCCAAAAACACACACCTGCTCCACTCACCGTATGGCCGATTTCCCTCAGCCTTGAGCACGACAGAGCCTGCAGGACACAACTAAGCAATTCGGACCATATCCCACAGAGGGCAATAATACTTCTACCCATTAATTAGGTGCATTTGTTACTGGAGATGATGGTAAAGCGATTAAAGTTGTTGAAATAACAAAAGAAAACCTCTGAAATCAAGAGGCGCTTGCTCAACCCTCCCTTTTGCAGTTTGAGCACTGCGGGTGCCTTGCCCGGCAGTCTAGCAGAGGTCAGGTCTGCAGTGAAATGCCCCCTCCCATATAAAAGCTGAGTCCCATCATCACAGCCTGAAGGGAGTAGGAGTATGGACAGTCTGACTGGAACTAAGCTTTGGAAACCTGAGAAGATTGCACAGAATTAGTCAGTGAGTAACACAAAACCCAAAAGCCACAATTACCAGCCAAGCAGCAGCCACTCTGCCCAAATTGCTCTCAGCCATCCCAGCCATTGTATTTGTGGGAAACGCCAACCAGAAAGCACCTGATCCCTCCAGCTACCCCAGAAGGCAGATCCTGGCTGGCTCTGCTCAGGGAAAGGAATACACAGGTTGTCGGCACTGGCATCTCTTGGCATATGTGTCAGGAAACCCACGGGTGGGCAGTGGAGCAAGGTGGGAGGGGGGTCTGACATACACAGAGTTAAAAACCCTTAGTGAAGGGGAAAGGAAACCAGCCCAAGTTTGTGCCTATTCCTGGATACTAAAGAGCCTTTTAGGCATCTGAGATATTAGGGATCCCACTTGCTTGATGCACAAGAGATGCTTTGAAACAGCTACAGCCTTTTTATTCACATAAACTCCCTCTGAGTTGCCTTTTCTTCTCTTTGGGCAGAAGTTTACACCAAGGTTTTATTTGGCTTCAGGGCAAACATGATGCTTTGCAGGAAAGCACTGTCAAACAGACCCCTCTCCTAGACAAGTAATTATGAGAACAAATAGCTCCTTCTTAACCCACAGGGGAGTCTGCCAACCCCTCTCGCTGCTATTTTCGGCTTCCTGGCTTATAAAGGGTTATGTGCAATCTAAATGAATGGCTTGTCCTTCTCGGGCTGGTTGGGAAGCTGAACAGATTTCATCTGGCAGCAGGGCAGAGCTGTGCTGCAGATACTCACTGCAGGTTACCCTGTAATGGTAACAGGAGACATCATATGCCCTCCCAAACAGGACTCAGGCAAGTGCAGAGTGGTGTTGAAGCATTGCAGAGCAGGTTTAGAAGTGTCAGATGCTCCACAAAAAAAACAAACAAGGCAGTTCCTGCCCTGGAGACCCTACAGACTAAATGCAAGATGATGCTACAGGCAAAGATAAACGTGCAGACATGTTTTTAAGTAGTAGGATGCACGTGTGGATAGAATGCTGTGAGCTAGAGAGCCGTTATGATGCCAGACCTGGGTGCAGTGGTCGGAGCACAAAGAAGTCCTGGAAGCAGGAGTGGCAGCTCTCCGGGGCTCTGCGGCAGTCTGTCTCTGAGTGCAGTTCAAGAAAGTCATTTCCAGCTGTGATCTCTAAGCCCAACTCTTAACTTTAGTTTTGACTAAGCAGTGCAATGTTTTAGATTTGCTGTGAAATCTCTGTATTTTCTACTTGTTTTCATAAATCGATATGGAACGTCCCTAATGCTTCGATTTTAACTACAGTTCTACTATTGTCTTTGTCAAACAGGCCTGACCTTTATCTCACTTACCTGAGAACAGCCAGCATAGGTCAAAATCCACTGGATTTGTGAGGGTTCATTGCTAAAACATAAAGTGTTGCCAGCTCCATAGATCCATAGAAGGATAGCCAAAACCAGCACACAAGATGTTATATCCTTACATTTAAGACCAAAGAGAACTTCACAAAATACGAGGATTTCCAAAAAGGACCTATGACCTGCAGTGAGATTAGATAACCCACTTGAGTGAAATGAGCAGGACAGGGGGAATTGGCCCTTCATATTACAAGGTGCATCCAGTGTTGCACGAGGCCCCTTCTATCAGATATGAATTTGGGGTATTACACTGCTTTATAGATAGGTGACACCCAAACTCTGAAATCCCTACCTTCACCAAGCACTAGTTATGAGTGGTGTCAATGAAGTGAAGGGCAGTTCTTAAGAAATAACGTGTGATCTGATGTCAGTGAAACTATCAAAGCCTAGCCCTTCGCTTTTATTGGCCAGCGACTGCGAAAAAAAGGTGCTGATGTTCAAAGAGGGCATCCTAGATTCAGCAGGAAAAAGAATAAATCACAGAGCAACCATTCATTAAAGGAGTTAAAAGCCTTCCCCAGAGCTGTATGACTCCTCAGAGAGCAAATGATCCCATGTTTTCAGAGGTATCTGATGAATTCTCTATTTTTATGTGCTTCGCTTTTTAACTCTGCTACCTGGAATGCCCTTTTTCCCCCCACAGGAAAAACTGTAGTCATAAGTCTGGACACTGAGAAAGAATGGATGAAAAAAAGAGGACTCATTTCAGAGAAGTATCCAACAGTTCAGCTGTTCCTCGTAACGCACCTCAGCTATCAGGACTTCATCTAACCATACCTCTATACATGTCTGGAGCATGCCTCACAGGAGCACCAGAATATGTGTTCCTGTTCCAGCAATGAGTCACAGTAATTCATCCTCAAATAGCCATCACCTTCATGTGTTTTAAACCTGATGCACATGCAAGAGACTCTTCTGGGATTTCCAGCCAGTCTTACTTCCAAAACATCTCGAGATTCTCTCTTCCCATGACATCTGAGGCTTCTCACAGAGCATCCCTGTCTGTGGCCTCTGGTGCAGAACAGCAGAAGTAGAAAAAACGTGAGCAGAGACAGAACCATCTTCAAGTTAAAGGTATAATGGAGACACAACAGGATGAATGGGAGTGAGGAGAGGAGTTGTGTCTTATGTTATACTCGATGGCTTGCCAAACAACATGAACGCTTAGCGATACATGCCTTATGATCCTGCTCTTGAGCAGATCAAAACTCCTATCCAGCCTTAGAAACAGGACAGTATCCAAAACCATGAAACTAGGTTCTCGTCATTCTCATTTGCTTACTGAACTTTACTGAGAAACTTACAGGCCCTATTCCTAGAAAAAAAGGGGGAGATGTCTCCTCTTTCTTTGCATGAAGATAGCATGAGAATGGGGGAAAAATCCTTTGACCTTTCAAGATGTGGTTTGCAAATCACCTCTCCATCTGAGAAGCTCTGGATGAGTAAATATTAGTAATAATCTCTCTGCCTTGGCCAGAAGAAAATGAAGAGGTGGGAAGACAAAATGAAGCCTTGTGTTGAAATCATGGAACAGTTTTGCCTCTGCCTTGTAGTCCAACACACACATCTTGGCATGCACACAGCACCCAGACAAGCCGTCTTGCTCCCCATTTTCTTCCTGATGAGACCACCCATGGGCAGTGGAGCAGGATGGACTCAGAAGAAGGATGGAGGGGTACGCTGGCCATACACCCCATCTCCAACACTGGAAAGAGCTCGTTGCATGGGAAAAAAAAAGAACACATTCCACTGGTGCAATCAAAAAAACATTGACCTCATTGGGACCTAACATTGGTGCATTATGATGTTGAGGCGAGAAGTGTCTATTTATCCTCCTTTCATTTCTTGTTAAAAAGCATAGCCCATGTCAGAGCTGAGGAGAGCTGCAACACAGAGGAGACATTATTCTCAGCTTTGGATTAAGATCAGTATTTTAATGAAAGCACTTATTAGCCCCAGCTGGGGCTCAATTTTCCAGTGAGTTGGGAAAAAAAATATATTGCCCTGGCCATTCTTCTCTGGGGATTGTGCAGAGACATCTGAGAGTATCAATTACTGATCATAATACTCTATTGGAAACGAACAGCTGGGGAAAAGCCGCTGGCTGGAAGCGACTGGATTGCTTTACATTTTAAAGTATAGTTCTTGGCTATACGGTGTCCATTTTTTTCCCACTCTGGGATCCCGACTGCTCTCGACGGGCTGCAGTAACCCCGCTCTTGCTACCCTCTCACGCCACTGCCACCTTGCCAACCATCAGAGGGGGCTCAGCTCTCTGCAGAGACCACCGTTGGCCTTGGGCTGCCCGACGTGTGGAGCTGAGCACAGCCTCAGGGGTCCTCCTACAGCCACGCATATTGATCAGAGCCACCCAAACCCTCCGCCTCAGGGAGAGAGACCTGCGTACTCTGTCTCCCAGAAGCCACAGCAACCCAGATGGCCTCTGGGCCATTCGTGCGCCAATGCAGGTTACGGCCCATGGAAGCGGGAGATGTGCCGGTGTAATTCCTGACTTCAGACCGCTCCCAGAGCCTTAACGCAGAATTCACATGTATCCTGTACAGCCCTGGGGGAGGAAGGAGGGTTGCCCAGTGAGTAAAAGCAATCTCGTGCTGCCCAGGTCTGCCGCAGCCCTGCACGCCCCGCCACGGCCCCGCAGGGATCCCTGCACTCCGATGGGAGGGTGTCCTGTCCCCCAGGCAGGGCAAGGGTGACAAAGGGAACTCACTGCCATGTCAATAACTTGGTTTCGATGAAATTACTGTGTAGGAAGGGAAACATTATTTGTCCAGCTGAGCAGATGGGTCTCCTCCTTCCTCCTGAAGTTACGGGGTGGAGGAACAACTACACGGACACAAGGTTATTCCTGGAGAACACAGATGCTAACGTGCCCTCTTTGAATGTTTGTACCACCTGCTGGCTTAGGCACCCAGGCCCCATCGAAACAGGCTTAGGAAGATTTGTAACTTAATGCAGTGGCAAAAGGAAGGTGAGTGAGCAACGATGCGGGGGGCAATCGTGCAGAGGTGTCTGTATGTCCTTGCACTGGATGTATGGAGGAAGACAGACCCTGAGGTGGGAGCTTGCAGCGTGAACTAAAAGTTGATGCCATCTCAACACTTTATACAATAGCTGATCCAGAAATGGACGAAATCAGAGCAGAGCTGGGGGAAGCTGTTATTTCAAAGTTAAACATCATAAAATGCACAAGAGGTTCAAAACGAGGGGCAGATCTCTGCCCTGTTCAGTAAGGAGGGTATGGAGATGTGCGTGCATGATGTTACATTTACAAAAGAGCTGGCATGAGGGTGAAGCGGCCAACAGCAGTGGGCGTGCGGGTGGGATGTGTGCAGAGCCACCAGCTTTTCCCTCATGGCCTCCAAAGGTGGAAGGGGCAGCAGCACTTCACTCCTGCCCTGAGGGATCCAGCAAGGGGTGGAGGGAGAGACGTCCACAGATGTGTGTCAGCGATTTCTGGAAGAGTTTAAAGCTGTCTTCACGTGAACAGCTGCGCTGAACCGTAATGGATGGTCACTCTCAAAGGCAAACCGTAAATTTCCCAACAGAGCAGGCTGTGTGTGTGTGTGTGTGTGTATGAACCACATGTTTCCGTGGGACTGGGGGCTGCAGGGGGGACGGGGGGGTGAGAGGGAAGCCCACTCCAGCAGTTGCCAGGTTGAAGGTTTCACATTCTTTCAGTTGTAATGGCTGGAGTTATTTTTCTCCACTTGGAATTTCAGATCTGGGTGGATTTTATCAGAGTATCAAATCAATAAAATACTCTATCTGGGAACCTGTTCTCTAAATGCCATGGAAAGAAACCTCAGATGCCAGGAGCCAGTCCCCAGCTAGCCTGGGAACAGGTAGCTCAGGATTTTCACGAGGAAGCGAAGGAAATGACAGGCATGTTGGCCTTGAGAATTGTGTTACTGCTTGAGATTTGATTAACTTTTTTATTCCCCTCATCATCCCCACATCCTAGCTGAACTGGGCCCCTAATTCTTTGCAGGGAACAGAAGAGAATAGGCATGAAAGCCAAACCTTGAAGGCCTTTCCCACCTTTTAAAAGAGCAAAAAATCCTCACTGCTGACCCTACACTATTTTCACAGCCCTGTGATAACACAGGGGCTGAGAGGCACCTATTCAGACCCAAACCCAAGCCAGTCTAACACGACAAATTACATCTCCCACAAGCACCCTCCAGCCAGGGACACAGTGCAGTGCCCACAGCTGCTCTAAGCCCAAAGGCAGATGCTAATCGTCATCTCATGGAAACAGTCAATGAGCACCTGAAAAGAAACCAAGTCTGAGCATCACACAGACCAGCCATTCAGCTCAGGCCAGTCCCATTAGATTTGGTTGACAAAAGAATCCAACATGCACATTTATAATTTAAGAAAAAAAGAAAGGAAAAAAAATTGGGAAGAAAAGCTTTCCCTTCTGAATGGAGAGTTTCTGTGGCCCAGCCTCCCTCCTCGTCAGCAGACAGGGTGGAATTCCCAGGCTACGGGGGAGATCTCCTGGGGCTGATCATGTTCTTAAAGGCATGTTCCCAATCAAGAAGGCTGGGATGAGGCATAATAATTGCATAGGCTTCCTGAGAACTGGCTTAATATCCCTCCAGACTGATTTAACCTAGTTTTTCATTCTGCTTTCACATCAAAAAATAAAGATCTGTCTATATCTTGATATACTGCAAATCAGGAAATGGAGGCGTATGGTATATCTCATCCTCCCCTGCCTGGAGCTCTTTGAGGCACACTGCCAAGGCAGAGCTGCCTTTGCTTTTGCAGACACTTCCATTGTGTCAGCAAAGCTGTGCCGATTAACACTAGTGAGAAAGAGAAACTAGTGGCCTGTTAAAGGTCTGAGAGTCAGGAGCTATCTAATCCTGTGCTGGCACAGGCTTTTACGTCCTTGAAATTCATGGATAATAATTAGTATCATTACTAGCCTACATTACACACCTATTGGTCTGTAAAGACAAATGACGATGGAAAGCTTTATAGGCTCCAGGCCATAGCTGACTATAATTATCATTAACACAAGGATACTGGAAAATGTGCCTATATTATTGGACAAGTGCCAATCTTGTACTTACCTTTGGAGTCTCTGGAGCACCTTGAGGTAGCTCCAAGATCCAGAGGCGCATGCTGGCATTTCCCTTTTCCAGCTGAGCTCAGGCTGTCAACCTTCTGGCAAGCAATCCCAAGAGGCGCTGGGAAAGACCCCAGACCACTGCGTCTGCCTGATGCTGTACATGTGCTGTCACTGCAAGTCCAGATGGGAAAGACAGAGGTTATCAGCCCCAAGTCAGCCGGAGAACCTGCCTGCAACAGATATCCATGCTGCTAAGGGCACTTAAAAGCAGAGGGCAGACCCACGGCTCCATCCCAGGGGACCAGCCGGGTAAATCCCAGGGAGCACCCAGAGATAAACAATGCAGTCTGGCCACAAAGCCACACAGCAGTGTAGATGCAGACACACTAGTCTGGCTTGCTTGCAGAAACACTGGGCTATTCTGTTCCACAAGAATGGGGTAAGCCTTTTCTGTAGGGACAGCCATCAGCCCCCACTTTGACGTTAGTACAGACCATGTGGGACTGGTGTCAGAAGAAGTGAACTGGTTGCTGTAAAGTTATCATTAGACTGTGCTACACAAGATTATAGAGAGACTGTAATCGTAACTGGCCTTCTTCATTGTAAGTGCTTATAATCCTGTAATAAATTAATGCTCTACAGACCAAGACACAATTATTTCACATTGTATGCTGCCAGTTTGGACTCCCCATTCCAGCTTTAAAAATACATATCTCTAACAGTGGAGTAAAAAGCTAGCTGTGAGGTCTGTAATAACACATACTTTATAACTGGACTGCAAACATACCCCTAAATGCTACACAACATCACAGAATCCTAGAATGGTTTGGGTTGGAAGGGACCTTAAAGCTCATCTAGTTCCAACCCCCTGCCATGGGCAGGGACACCTTCCACTAGACCAGGTTGCTCAAAGCCCCATCCAACCTGGCCTGCAACACTGCCAGGGATGGGGCATCCACAGCCTCCCTGGGCAACCTGTTCCAGTGCCTCATCACCTTCACAGTAAAGAATTTTTTTCCCTAATATCTAATCTAAATCTACCCTCTTTCAGTTTAAAACTGTTACCCCTTGTCCTATCACTACGGTCCCTGTTAGTCACTCCCCTTGTTTCCTGCAGGCCCCCTTTAGGTACTGGAAGGCTGCTATAAGGTCTCCCCAGAGCCTTCTCTTCTCCAGGTTGAACAACCCCAACTCTCTCAGCCTGTCCTCATAGGAGAGGTGCTCCAGCCCTCTGGTCATCTTTGTGGCCCACCTCTGGACCCACTCAGGCAGGTCTCTGTCCTTCTTATGTTGGGGGCCCCAGAGCTGAACGCAGTGCTCCAAGTGGGGTCTTACAAGAGCGGAGTAGAGGGGCAGAATCACCTCCCCTCCCTCGACCTGCTGGTTACACTTCTTTTGATGCAGCCCAGGGTACAGTTGGCTTTCTGGGCTGTGAGTGCACATTGCTGGCTCATATTCACTTTTTCATCCACTAATGCCCCCAAGTCCTTCTCCACAGGGCTGCTCTCAATCCATTCTCCACCCAGCCTGTATTTGTGCTTGGGATTGCCCCAACCCGTGTGTGGGACCTTGCACTTGGCCTTGTTGAACTTCAGGAGGTTCACAGGGGCCCACCTCTCAAGCCTGACAAGGTCCCTCTGGATGGCATCCTGTCCCTCCAGCATGTCGACCGCACCACACAGCTTGGTGTCATTCATTGGCAGATTTGCTGATGGTGCACTCAGTCCCACTCTCCATGTCACCAACAAAGATGTTAAACAGCGCTGGTCCCAATACTGACCCCTGAGGAATGCTACTCATCACTGCTCTCCACTCGGACATTGAGCCGTTGACCGCAACTCTTTGAGCGTGACCATCCAGCCAATCCCTTATCCACCAAGTGGTCCACCTGTCAAATCCATGTCTCTCCAATTTAGAGACAAGGACGTTTGATGCCACATGTTTGTGACACAACAGGGCATTTACAAAGCCCAAAGTGTAAATTTTGTCTAAACCCTCCTCCCAAAACAGGAGCAGATGAATTAAATTACTGGACTTAAGGTCATGAATTGCACCTCTGAGCCATCCTGATGAACACCAGCGCTCCTCAGTCAAGCACCATCCCACATAAAGCCGCACCTTGTCTGGCTCAAGCAGCCATGCGTGCCCCAAACTCCCCTAGGCTCCCTTAGATCCAAGGTGGGAGGAAACAATAGTTCCTTAAAACACTTGGGACCAGTTCCCAGGTTTCTTACCCATTCTGAGCTCAATCCTTACTCCCACTGTAGGCAGTGGCAGCTTTACCTGAGCTGATAGCACCAGTGTCCAGACTTTGACTGCTCTAGAGGTCACTGTCTCCAGCAAGAAATTGGCTCCGAATCCAACAGCTTCATTTAATTCTGCTGGAATCATTCTCTGCTCTTTGATGCAGGGCTGCATCCCACTGCCCATGACAGCTCATGCAAAGACAGGGCTACGTAAGACAAAACAGGCAGTTTCCATCAGTCTCTTAAGCAGATGTGGGTGAGCGCTGGCTTCACTACAGAAACTCTACAGGCCACATTTTTGGCAAATCCTGGGCTACATAAACAAACAGGCAACATGACCTGAGCTCCCATAAATTTCCTGAAAATCCTTAATGACTCTAAAGACTTAATAAAGTGTTTCACAGCAGAGGCAGCAGCCAGTAATTATGGTTTTGGAATCTGTGAAGTAGCAAGCTGAAGTCCAGCACTGCGATTGAAAATGCAAGCAGTAATAATAGCTCTTTCAGAACACAACACACTTCTTTTGCCATCATATACCCTGCTCTGTGAGCTTGTGTGTCCCTAGCCAAGCATGCTGTCAGCAGAAGCTTTAATCAAAGGGCAAAATACATTAAATATAAAGACAAATTCTTGCAGATGGAGTTGCAAAGCATTGTGAAAATGTAATCTGGAAGATCATGATTTAGCACAAATTGTAAGGGGGCAGCTACAGGCTCGAAAAGCCACTCTTCTACTGGGAGTAGGACATGCAAGAAAGGTTTGGGACCTGCCATCATGTGAGAGGGTTCCCACTGCTGTACCCTGCTCCTGGGATCCCATACACTGGGGCACCAACACCACATCTGCATGCAGGTGGAGGCACATTAGCTGAAGCAGGGTTAGAAGAGGGGAACAAGAGAGAGGGGTTGCAGCACCCGCAGACACCCCTCCAGATTCAAGGGGAGCCACTGTCTCTCACTGGTCATTCAGATCATCATGACTCTGGGAAAGGCACTCCAAATAATTAGACATAGGAAAACACAGCCTCACACATTGCTTGGAAAGGCTGCCAGACCCAACTTACTCATCTATCACGTTGTTCTAATTGCATTTAAAATGTTTTTCATCAGCACTTCGGTCATCTTGTCGCCCTTATATGTGGTGCTGTTAGCAAAGCCCCTCTTTAAAGCCTACTGAAGGATTTTGAAAGAAAGCAAGTCTGTTAGTTTTTCCTTCTCCCTGTCATTACACAAGAGTAGTGCTTGAGATCCAAGTTTCTATTAAAAAAAGAGGACTAAGTTAAGCTCTTGCATGATGTCTCTAGAGATGCATCAGTCAGTGCTTTCTTACACATTCCTTTTACAGCAACAGGAAAGTTTGTATACCAACCCATCTACAGATATTAAACTGTAAAATCCCTTAGAACTACATCAGTTCACAAAAGAGCAACCAAACTCCTTTGAAACTTCGGCAGTTAGGCAGTGGAGAAGAATTTGATGTTTAATGCCTTAATCATAGAGTTGGATGCCTCCACCGATCCATATTACTGACGGCTGCAGGAGAGCCCACACCATGTATGGGTGAAGAAGAAAAGTTAAGATAAAGGGAACTTGAAGGAAACAGAACCGAAATGCACAGTGAGCCCTATACTGCCAGCCATTGTGTTAGACTACTTCTGGCGAGTGTCCTATTTCATAGATCATTGCAGAATTTGTTAGTTGTTTCTACAAATTTAGAAAAAAATTATCTCATACGCCTACTGCAGTCAGTAATGAACTAAAGTAAGTAAACACCACATTTGTTAATGTTTCCAGAGATCTTTCCATTCCGTTGGTTCAGTCTGTAGAAAAAGAATGTAAATAGCTTAGATTACTTATCTCACTTAAAAAAAAAAAAGACCTCTCAATTTTGTAGCTATGCAGCCCGCAATCTGCACAGACAGCCCTAGGATACTAGTGAATAATACAACCTTCAGTTCTTCTTTAGCAAAACAGATGAAGTTTTTACTTGTTCTTCTCTTACTGGTGTTTTTGGAAAATACAGAAAGGAAAAAATTGTCAGACAAAAATAGTCTATGTGTCACTTCAAACCAGTCACTGGGGACCTGGACTTAAAGCCCATTGAAGTCAGTGGAAAGATTCCTCCCGACTTCCACGGGGTTTGGCTCCGACCCACACGAATGCGCTTCTTGCGGGTGTAAGTTTACGTGTTTCTTTTTAAATTGCCTGAACAAAGACTGCCCTCAAGAACCACCTTTACCACAGCTGCATTTGTGTCTAACGGGGAGCTTCCACCCTGCCTTCAGCAATGTTCCTGGTCTGGGGCCAAATCTCCAAGCCAGCACATCCCTCTATCTTCTTCTCCAGACCTGTCGTTTTTGTATGGCCCACGTTTCTAAGAGTCCAGACGCATCGATCTGGCCTGTCTCTCCCCCGCATTTTTTTTTTGCCCACATGGCTAACACCACTGCCACCCAAGCGCCGGTGTAACCATCAGAGGTTACCCAGGAACTCCAGAATTAACCTCCCGCATCCCCCTGGAAGGTCCCCTTGGGAGATGGCTCTGCTCTCTGCTGCTGGCTGCCAGGACAGGGCAGGGGAAGAGCAGTATGTGGTGACAGTCTCATCATGATTTTCATAGACATTGCTATATATGTATATTAATAACAGCACTTCTTTCATTTTATCCTTTTAGATAGTCCCAAGCAAACTGACTACTGAATTTGTCGCTTCCTATTCCAGAATATTGAATGAGGAATTTTATTCCGGCTGGAGATAAAAAAGCCAATTATTTTCACTTATTAGCTTATTTTAGCTGGAACCTAACTCCAAGTGTATCAGGCTCCGTGCCTAGAAGGCTCCACCTCATAACACAGAGATCACTAACAACCAAGAAGTAAGATAACCTCCTGCTGGCAATTTTGGAGTTTGGTGCAGAAGGAAGAGGTGCCCATATTAGCAGCAGTTATGCAAACCAAACAGAAAGTGAAATCAATGTGAACTTTGCCTAAATAGGTCACTTATCTGCTTGGGTTTCCCCCTCCACCCCCCTGCTCCCCAAATGGTCTTTGAACATTCAGAGTTCTTCAAGTCACCAAAGGGACAATTACACACTCCACTAAGCACAAAAACAAAACTTGCATAATATAGTGTTGAACTCAGGGGGTTAAAGGACGCCCCTGGGAGCAGCAGCAGCGACAAATAAGCATGTTGAATGTTCCTTCACCTTTCTGATTGCTCATTAAGCTTTGGCATGGTTCCATGTATGAACTCATTGCACCAAAACAGGCTTACTCCCCGCTGTTGGGTTTAAATGTACAATACAAATAGGTCTTGGGATGGGCAAGCACAGGGGATCCAAATGTGCCAAAGGTAAGCCAGACTCTGAAATCCACTGTACTGAGAAGGCTATCTGTGGCTCTTCACAAGCCGAAAATGAGTACGAAATGTGCCAGGGACAACACATGCAAGGATTTATTAATTTTGCCAGAAATGAAATGGCATCCATCTCCAGCGCTTGAGCACAGGATGAGGAATCAGGAGAGATTGGCTTTCTGCCTGCTTCTGCTGCTCCCTCTCACACTGACACTGTGCCACCTTTCAGCACTGTACCTTTCCCTGTGCCTCAGTTTCCCCATCTACATTCTGCAGGTCTGTAGATCAAAGCTGCTGCATGTATTTTTTAAAGAAAGGAGTGCTGAAAAGAAAGCCAAAAGAGGGAAGGAGGGAATGGAAAGGCAAATCCTTCCAACTTTAGTCGGCCTGAGTAAGAACCATGGGAGAGGTGAAAGTAAAAGGAACCATGAAGGCTGGAAGCACTAGGTTTCAGACAAGTCTACCGTGACAACTGTGCTCCTTTAATAGAGGGGACGGTTCAAATCAGCAGCCCTAAGCTTGGTCCTCCTGGGCTTTGCTCCCTGCCAACAGTATTCAATGTACTGCTTTGTCTTTCAGAAAGAACATGTAATTGCTATCGTTCATTATTTACAGATGTGCAGATATCTGAATCTACTCAACAACCATACTGAGCCGCTGGCCAGAGCCAAGAAGTTAGGTTCACAAGAGGCTTAGGAAGACTATCCTGAGAGATGAGAATTGGGTTTCTGGTGTTCAATTCAAGCCACTTGCCCCTTGAAAACACCTGCTGGTTTCTTCCCTTGCACTCACAGGGAAGCAAAAGACAATTTCATGCTATTCCTTATCTGCCTTCTCTGTATCCCTCTGTCAGTTCCCACCAGTGGCTTCCCTATCAGGTGTCACATCTGGGAGGGATGTAAAGCTGACAGGCAGAGAGATGCCTGCCCAACCATCTCAGATTAACCACTTCCATGCTTTTCCCTGTGTAAACATGGGTTCACTCACTGGGTCAGTGGCAGGTAAATAACTGGAGACTGTAGAGGTTCTCCCCCAGCTTGGGACAGTATCAATTGATATGATCCCGGCCCTGCCAAAGCTAACGTCAAACATGTGTTGACTTTAACACTCTTGCAAAATGGTAACAACACAATGCTGTGATATTCCCCAGAGCGACTCCCTTCAGGACTGAGACACTGGGAAGATGAAGAAATGTCCATCTCTGCAGGAGCTCACCAAGCATGCTTGGGAGGAAGGGAGCAGGAACGCAGCAGATCACAAACCAGGGTGCAGCCCAGTGAGAGGAGCTGATACAAGGGGAGCATTTCACTTTTCCGTTGAAGGACTAAAGTCTTTAGAGGATGGACTGACAATTATGCAGCGTTGCTCTATCAGCCCATTTTTGAGAAGAGGGTGGGGGACCACTACGCACAAGGACAAATAACTTCCTCATGAAGACTGAACCATTTGATGGCAAAGTAACTCAGAGCAGGTCCCAGATGCCTGGCGGTGGACTGGCAGGGACCAGTCACACGTGATGGATGGCATTTACAAATCACTAAGGTTAAAAAATCCTGATAATAAAAACCACAAGCTAAGAAATTTGAGGCATCCCCAAATTTCTGTGCATTTATATAACACTTGTCAGACAAGTTGAGATTCCTGGTTTACCTGTGAGCACCTAAAGACACAGAAGCAAAGTGACTTTCAGGGGATCTCTGAAAACAACGGGGACTTGGAAATTAAAAAATTTCCCGGCTCCTGGGCTAATGTCTCAACGACTAGCCACTTTCTTAAAAAACAAAGCAGCTAAGATACTGCCTAAGTTACAGTAGCATGGGGTAGAAGATAACAGGATTTACAGGGTTAGGTTTAACAGGATTGAAGATTAACAAGATTTTAAGGTTAGGGTTTAAAATAACACAGCAAAAATGGAAAGTCACAGTTACGAAGAACGATCTGTATTATTCATTTCTTTCTCCCTGAATCTGCACAGACTGTAAATCAACCCAGATCAGGACACGTCACCAGCCAGTGCTGTCCTCTCCAGCCCAGAGCACTGGACTGTCAGACAGGATACACAGGGGTTTTATTTCAGGGCTCTGACACTGAGCTGTTACGTGACACCTGGAAAGTCACACCATATTTCTGCTTCTTCTCCTACCAGCTGTTGGCTTAGGTAGTGGTGGTTGTTGTTGTTATTATTATTATTTCTACCCCTGCTGCCATAGGCACTACCACAGGAACCCCCCTCCAATACCAGGATCTCATTGTGCAAATCACTGTGTGCACACAATTCTCTAAAAAACCTCAAACAACTTCTCCCGGGAGGAATTTATGCCCTAAACGAAAAGAAAACAGGTGGAAACAGGCTGACAGGAGCATGCTGGCACCGGGGAGGCAGGACTGCCCAGCGCTGTGCACTGGAGCGAGCCCCCCTCACTCCGGGCTCACAGTGTCCTGGCCGAAAGGACTGGTCTCTTTTGGGGTTACTAATCATCACCATGGTATCAGCAATACACAGTTTATATGCACAAAGCTCCTGAGATATACACAGGGGATTAAAGCACAGGGAAACAGATCCTGAACGACCAGAAGAAAATGTTTGATTCATGCTTTTAGTCTTTTCTAACAACGTGCTTCTGCGTATTTGAGCTTCCCTCCGAATATCGCTCGTTACAAGTATTTGACACAAAGCGATGCCAGGAAGCACTTTTGCTTGGTTTTGGGTTTTTTGTGGATGCAGAACCCTGCCTAAAAAATCACCAACTAGAATTACTGGACTGTGGTGGCTGCACGGCCTGGATTTTTCTTCCAGCACCATGAGATTTCAGACGGGTGTGCTTCTTGGTGTGCTATGCCTGGTATGTACTGGATTTGATTATAGGTTTTCTTGCACTTCTATCTTCATTAGTTCTACATCACAGAGAGCGTGGAATGCATGCATTGCCAGCCCAAGAAAATTAAGATGTGACACTGTTTTTCAAGGACATATGCTTGGGGCATGTGTTTTTCCCTACTTCTATATCAATGCATAAATCCCAAATGGAGCTATCAACAGAAATAGAGGGAACAGTGCTGACCCAGTTTAAGGTTGTTTTTTTTCTTTCATTCTTTTGCTTCTCAAGGCCAGAGACAGAACAGAGGCCACAATCAGAGCTGCCAAAACACATGTGCGTGCTGGACGTTTTTGTCTAAAGACACTATGAAGTGCTAAAATATTAAATATGTCAAGCAGAAAGGTTTCCTCTGGCCTTCAGAGGAGTTCTGCAAATGGCAATAAAAATGTAAAAGAAGAATGCTGAATAATCAAATGTGGTTTATTTTTTTAAATGTAAATAGTAAAGGCTGAGTGTTAGTGCGTTAAGGCTGAGTCTTGGAGGCTCCACGCTGAGGAGCAGAGACAGCCCGGGGCAGAGGCAGGACAAGGATCTTCAGCCCCGCTCCTTCCCCTGTGCTGGAGGGATCATTTCTAGGGGTAAAAGACATATAGGGTCCCACTAGCAAACATCCTGAATTGTGAGCTTCAGGACCAAACATATTAGATCACAGGGGTTTTTGCACCATCCAATCCAGGCTCTGAAATTCCGAATAAGCTTGGCTTTTCAGTCCCCCTGTCCCTCTTGGAGTTGTTCAGAACCAGACTTTGGATTCGGGGCTGTTTTCCAGTCCTAATGACCTGCGCAGATCTTGACTTCTCCGTCAGGACTGCCAGTAAGGAGAGGAGGAAAAAGCAAGCGCTTGCCTTAGGTGAACTCAGCAGCGACCCCCAAATTCAGCCCCCAAGGGTCAGTAAACAGCCACTGAATGGCAGCCACAAACACTGCTGACGAGTTTGAGGACAAGCCAGGACATAAAGTCCACTCTCGCTCCCCAGGCGTGCTGTATTACTTATCATCACTGCTATTATTTAGCCGTTTGGACCACTCTTCCCCACTCCATCGTGCAGCACCGGAGACGGGGCGCTCCGAGACAGCAAAGGTCTAGGACCGTAACGGAGTCCCTAAGCTGTGTTGGTGGCACTTTATTATTATTATTATTATTTTTGTCTGCAAAACCCACTGAAGTAAATACCAAGCAATTATGGTGTTCTGAAGTGACCTTCTGGAGCATGTGCTCGAGTCCGTGGACCTCGGCCAAAGCTACTATTGTGGATTTCATGCCAAGGCTTGGGAGAACCCTGGCTCCCTCCCATTGTTTTCTTTGGCCGGGCTCTATGGATTCTCAGCCTGGCAAGAAAGCCCCATTTTTAAAGTACTGGCAAACATCGTGCAGTTTGTCACACCACGGCTTATGATTTAGGACCTTGATTTAGGCTCAACACTGGGCTCTTTTGTTTAGCTGTGTTGGTACATCATTTGCAACTTTGTATTAGCTAATAAACGTCAGTCGGCTAAGAGTGTGGCATGTCCAGTATTGCGGTGAGGATTTTCCCTTGAATATACAATCTGTAGTGGGAATGACTGAGGGAAATTGAAACAGCTCTATCCGTCAGCCGGGGGCTTAAGCTCGTGTAAACAAGGCTTTCTAATACAGTGGATGCTTCAGTGATAAAATGATATTGCAGCATACCTGGGTAAACCCAGAGCTGGAGGATAAGGATTTGCACTTCTCTTTTTTGTTTAACAGGAATTCTTTTTGGTTATGATTCGACCTCAGAAATACAGGTGAAATTCGAGGTGATTAAAAACCCAACCAACCAAACAAAAAAACCCCCGCAAAACCACCTCTCTGGCTCCACAAATCCATCTTACAGTTCCCTCAGGCTTTGCTAGTACCTAGTTATAAGCAAAAAATGACTCTGCAAAAAGCAGCCTTTTGGTAAAAACCAGCTCTTGCGCACTTTGTGTATTTTGGAAGCCATATTCGATCATTTTACTGGCTAAGGATAGCAAAAACCAGACGCTGAGGTTCAGACTCCTCCAAATCCTCTCTGCATGGGGAGGAGGGGAAAGAGGGCAGGCTGAATATTTAAAATCAAACTAGTGTGAAGGAGAAAAAGTCTTCTTTTAGAAATAGAGTCAAATAGCTCAAAATCTCTGTACCTTTGTGACTGGCCCTGCTGAAACTCAAAAGAAAAAGCAGCCCTCTCTGCTTTTCATTGATTAGAAATGAATAAGCCAGCCAGCTTCTCCCTCAAATACTGTCACTTTTTTGCTGTTGAACTAATCAAGAATAATAAAATACCATTATTAAATCATGGATACAAATCCAAATGAGCTAGTAAACCAGCTAGTTAATGACCATACTGAATCAAATCACCAGTGACTGAGTTGGCCAATAACAAAGCGGAGATGAAGCTTAGACTAGGGTCAGTTCCTACTAATACTGAGCCTAGAAAATCAAGGATGTGGCTGGTGCTACCTCTTGGCCCCTGTAGCGATTACAGATTCCTCCAGGGTCCAAATAGATAAGGAAAGGCTTTCATTCCTCTAAGTCCAGTGTACCTACCTTTGATATATAACACTTGGCAATTCCTATTACTCCTATTATCTCATTAGAGAGCTTTTTTGATTGTATTTTACAGTCTCTGTATGATTCAAGGGAGGATTGCTCAGCATTTGGGTCAAGAAGTGAAAAATGGTGCCATTCTAATACATATATCTATACAAAAGGCTATCAAATCCAACTCTTACTGTCTCTTTAACACCTCAAAAGTATAAGTGAAAAATATCAGAAGGAACTGCCTACCAGTGTACTTTCTATATTGACAAAAAAGGGAAAAAAGGAAGTAATGTTATTTCATGACAATCAAGAGACAAGCGTGACATGATGCACTCTCTGGAGTCTTATGGCGCCAAGGTTTGGTGATGTCACCTCTAGTCTGTATCTCACACCAACAGGTTCCTCTGGGCTCCTGGCTCATCAGTTTGACCCAGCACAGACATGTTTTCCTCCTTTTACTTGCCCTGCCTTGGAAAGCACAGAAGTAATTCTTGCTTTGTGGTCTAACGTTGGAAGTATGGCAGTATGACCCTCTTCTGCTCATACGTAACCACCGTTCTAACTCTACCTTACTCCAGTCTCTGGCACTTCTCCAGAGCATTTCTAATCCAAGTGGGTTAGCAAAAGCCAACCCTGGTCAACATGTAGCAAACTGGATCCCTGAACAGCATGGGAAGTCCCTCTCTTTACATTGACGGGTCTTTCACAGTATCTGTCAGAACAACTGCAAGCAATGAAAGGTCCAAAAAGCATGGGATAAACCAGAGCCAACTGCATGAAAGGCATCTCAGCACCCGTCTCCGGTGGGCTGTGGAGGCCTCCCACATGGCTTAGCCTCAATGTATTCATGGACGTAACTTATGAGCTGATGAGCTGCTGCGGTTTCTCACTCACAGCCTCAAAAATTCTCACGGCTTTTCTGAAAATACACCTTGAGGTTCCTCTGCAACCAATTGGAAGTTGATAAAACAGCCACTCTTGGATTAGCGGGGTAAAGGGTCAACCTCTAGTCACAGGACCCAATGTCAAACCCGTGCTACAGCTCATTGGTACAAATCCCATTTAAGCTAAAGAAAACTAAAATATGTGTACACCCAAGCCCACTCTTATGTCTATGTACACTTCACACCAACCCCTGTGATTTCTGGTCCCAAGTTCACACCCAAACAGGAAAGGGACTATTTTTTGCTTCAGGTGTGACTGAAATCTCACTCAACTCACCATGCTCATGAGAATTCAATGCTGGATCTCACTGAACAGCTGACCTGACTTCAGACTTGCCATATGAGGCCAAATCCTAACAGAAACCACCTGTGGTATTTCAATAATATTAAATCCAAGCTGAATTCAGCCTTGTACCTGACTCACATCCAGCATCAATTTCCTTGGCCCACTTCTAGTCCCTTGCTGTCAGCACTCCAGGACTGAGAGTCATGGAAGAATAAGCTGCATTCTGTTAAACCTCATGGCCAACGCTGCCAGCTGAAGTGTTATCCCTGCTATCCGTACTGGGGACGGTGATGGGGTATGAAACAGAACAGTTTGTTTTCCAGATCTGATGCAAGGTTTCAGTTATTCAGCTTGCAGTTTTGACTACAAGGGGAGTTAGCCAGCTCTGACAACATATGGATGTGGTTCATGGTACTAGCTGTTTCCTATAGGATCTGGAAAGGTCGGAGGCATGACTCTGTCTTACTGCAGCACTTGGAATTGGCTGTTATGCACAGGAGGAGGAATTCCTGGGAAAGGCCGGGGCCTCTCCAGGGATGGTCCCCAGTCCTGGCACTTGCTCCCTTTGTAATACACCAGCTTGAGAGTGCAATATTGCAAGGTTTGTTCATTTAGCCAGCATCTGGCTGGCTGCGAGACATATCACTGTTTGCTAGTGACCAAGTAGGAAAACTTATTTATTGTTATCTCTTCTGGCCATATTTCTATAACTATTTGTAATATCTCAGCTGCTCTGTACTAGACAGCAACAGACCTTGTGCTATATTAGCGTGTCAAACATACACACCATGTATCTGTGCAGAGGGGAAAATGTATGAATGGAAGACACGTCGGGTCATTTCAACCACAGTATATAACTGAAGCCGCATCAGGCCATACTGATTATGGAATTTAAGCAGTAAGCAGCCCAGTGATTTGCTGTTTTAAATACACCATTTTTCAGCCCCATCTTCCCCAGATCCTGCGGAAGCTTGCAGATTTATCCTTGAGGCAAAATGACATCTAAGATGCTTTTGCATCGCCAGCCTTTTGTTCTCCTTCCCATACTCCCTCTCCTGTGAACCTGAACTGTTCCCAGAGGCCATGTCCACACAACGGGGCAGGCGTAGCTCTTCCGTGTACCCCACAGCTCAAGAGCCCAGGTGCCCAAATGTCCTCCCCAATTAGCAAGATAAAACCTCTCTCCATGGCCTTGTTTCTTTTAGAAAGACACCAAAAATGCACAGGGAGGGAAGGAGCTGGGATGAGTTCAAACAGCTTCTCCTGGTTGCAAGACCAGAGGATCAGGGATACAGGGTGCCTCCACTCACAGCAGAGGCCCCGGCAATAGCTCCAGATATTGCCCTTCCACTTGTCAATGCCACAGGGCAAGGGCAGAAGAAGGTCTCCACCAAAGAGAGACGATACTACTGGCTCCTCAAACCTCCTAGCATGTAGTCCAGCGAGCAGCACCGGGTTCTGGCCCTATTGCTGCCAACATCATGAGGGAAAGGTGATGTTGGCAACCAGAAAATGACAATTTGGATGTGTAGTGCAGGTTCATGTCACCAGTTTAGGTGTTAACAGGCAGAAATGCAAATAACATCAGTAAGAATTGTTTATGATATGAACAGTGACCTGGAATTTGCCACTTCACCACCCATTTCTGGTAGAAGAGGTATCCTTATCTCTATTTGCCACCACCACAGAGGAAGTTGCTTCAACTACTTGTATATGTGTGCCAAAAAAAGTATCTGAAGTTATGCTCACGTTTATCAAAACAAGGGAGGGCCACCAGAGGTTCTAGGAGAGGACACCAACTTCATCCTTGTACAGAAAAGATTCACTGAAATGAAGATAACAAAAGCAAGAAGATGCATAGAAGATCAAAGGAGAACATACTGCCATTTTCCCTGAAGGGCCTGATACTGCAACCGTTAAATCAATGTCAAAACTCCCACTGCATTTAGAAAAGAATTTAAACATTTTTGGAAAAAAATACATTTTGTACAAAATGTCATTTGTGTCGAAAAAATGTTTGGACAAGAAAATAGTAACTATTATTATTGGCATTATCACAGAAATAAGTCCCCAGTTGTCCTTTCTTAGAAGAGTTAAATTTCTCCTATTATGAAACAGGAAAACAATCTCTGTAAGGAAAAATTTTCCAGCCAATGCCCATCCAAAACTCCAGGTCACCAGCAAATATATCCAAATACACAATAAGGTCACACAAAGAAATACAGAGAACAGCCCTCTTTGTCTAGAATATTAAGTACTGGAACAAATAACAGCAACATCCTTATAAGTCGTTCACATTTTTCCCAGCATGGCTCTTCTATGCTGAGGGTTGCTTTTTTTTTTTATCCTATCACTCTATGGATTTTTCTCTCTCATCATCCATCTCCCCTCCATTCCAAGTAAAGCAAGTAGTATGTCTTCTTCTGGAGTCACCTATTAGACTACTGGTCTCTGGAGCCTGCAGATACAGCTAGCCCAACTAGAAGCCTTTTTTGTTGTTGTTTGGGTTGGGTTTTTTTTTAAATGAAAGAGAACACTTAACAAATAACCCTTCGCTCGTTCCTGTCCTCCTCTGTTCTCGGTTTCCTACAACCCTCATGCTACCCAGACCCATCTCCTTACTGCTTTCATCTTCTCTGCTGTTCCTTGGTCGTTTTTCCCTTGCATTTCTTTTCTGCCAGAAGTGGCTGGGCTTTCTCCAGCTATTAGCCTTATCAAGGAAGCCAATAGTTGACAACAGGCCTGATCACAAGTCTGTCATACCA
Source organism: Haliaeetus albicilla (assembly GCF_947461875.1). NCBI lineage: Eukaryota > Metazoa > Chordata > Aves > Accipitriformes > Accipitridae > Haliaeetus > Haliaeetus albicilla. Next base: position 11,496,800 of record NC_091509.1, on the reverse strand, counting down.
GCCTTTAGAGGGGAAAAAACAGGTTTGATCGGTTCAGAGGTCAGAGCTCCTTCACCCACCATTCTAGTCAAAACCAGAAAATATGCATCTAAATTATAGTTCCCTGGATTCTTACAAGTATAGTGTAAATCTATCTTAAAGGTTACCTTGAAAACCCCACTACCTTTCAGATCCTTCTCAGCACATTTCTTACCCCAAGATTTTCAATGATGACTACTACAATTTCTTACCCAAACCTAATCCTGTACTTCTCCTTACACTATATATTTATTTCCCATACTGCAGTACTACCTTGATGTTATTTTTTTAATAAATCACGTTTAGTGTTGGTACATGTGGGGTCAGTTCAGGAAAGTGAAGCTTCAGTTGCTAACTCTCACAGGTTTGGGGTAAGTTGGATCCTCCCCCAGGGATTAACTTTTTGGAGATATGCACATATGGAAAAGACAGATTTAAAAATTTAAAACCGTGTGAATGAATCATGCATAAATAGTGTCTCCAGGCTGGGACCTTACAGATGGGGTTAGCCCTCAATACTGCAAGCCTTCTTTTTGCAATAGTAATTCTAGCCAGAGGGGTCCTAATAGCTTCACAGGCTTTTAACAAATGTTTTATATACTGTTGTGGCGAGATAAGGAAAAAAAAGTAACTAAGAAAGTTTGTGCGCACAGAATTTCTTAATTGTACTTCTCTAATCCTCTCATAAGTGGTATAAAGGAGAGTCAGAACCTATTGAACCAAGGTCTGTTTGCTCAGTCCAAACACTATTAATGATGTGAGCTCCAAAGAATTTGTTCTTTTCTCTCTTCTCTTAGTTTCTGCATTTTGGACAACTTTTCAACAAAAAGATCAAGCACTATCTCCTTTCAAAGTGTCTCTAATTGGGTTATTACTGGGAGCATAAAATACACACATTTATTGTTATTGAACCTACCACAGGCTGAGGCTAGCCAATGCTCAGAGTTCACTTCCACTGGCAGCAGATATCTATTTTGCCCCGTTCAAATCTCTTTTATGTGAAGGAGTAAGACGCCTCCAGTGTCCATCATGATGGAGTTACACGACTGACCCCTTCTTGAACAAACTTTGCAAACCACGAGCATCCACATCTGAGGAGAAACCGAGATTAAATAGTTGTTTGCAGAACTTTTTCCTGCAGAATTTCTCAAAGTTCTTGTCCAAAAAATCTCCCTCCCATCCCACAGACATCCTGTACTGGGTCAATAGCTCACCGCCCGGCCATATCTCAATTCACGCCAGGGACGGAGGGAACTTTTTGTTCCATTAGCAGCTCCTGTAAGTCAGAACTCCTATTGCTGCAGTGGCTCCCTGGCAGCAGCCACAAGCCGCCCTGTACAGCCCTGCCCAAACCAGCCATTTCTGGGGGTCATTCCTCTAAATCTCAACGGCTCTCCACAGTCTTCATGTATGTGTCTTAGTCAAGTGAGATTATCCAGCCCTTGGTACCAGAGTAACAAAGGGCTCTTCTTGGAGCTGCCCAGTGTCAGCCCACGACGGTGAGGGTCTCTGCTGCTGCCTGGGGGAGAGGTTTGGAGATAGAAACTGGGCAAAATCCTTCAGCTGAAGGAAAACAAAACAGGCAGGGGTAGGTTGGCTGGATATATACTGATTCTAGCAAATTGCTTCTATTTAAAAACATAGATCCCAAGGGGGGGGGGGGGGGGGAGAATAAGAAAAAATAAAAACATTTAGGTTTGCTAAAACAGTCATATTAGTAAGTTTTAAAAATTACTTCACTATGTTCTTGAAACATTCTAAAGTTTGAACAAAGTACAACATCTGGGTTAAACACCGTCTTTTGTTTGACCTGAAGTGAAGTCATTTCAATTCTTCAGTTAATTTGGGTTTTTTAATCCTGCCTGCTTAACTCAAAATCAAGACCTTTTTCTTCAGAATTTTCAGATCAGCTAAGCAAAATCTGAAAAAATTATCAGTTGCACAAGTCTAATTATGAAGTACCTGAGATCCTTGCATGAAAGACTTTCTCAATTATTTGGACATTTTATTTTCACCTAGAGTTTCTGCACCCAAAGAAAGGGAAAATTGGGATTTACAGTTCATTCATGTCCCCAGAAACCAACCTAGAGCTGTGAAAGCAAGTGTTCTCAGTATTTCTTCCTATTATATAGTCACCATTAACTCAGATTGTATTGTCAATTTCTGCTTGGGCTTAGCTTCAAGACTAATATTAAACTACACTGCTGCATAATTCTGTGGCTGTTTCCTTAGCCATAATACAGGCTAATAGGTCAACCTTGGCTTTTGGTAAGTCATAAAATGGAAAAAACTCAGTTATAGGAGCTTTAGAATTCTTACTAGACAGCATGCAGTAATTCTTGTTCCTGAGTCATACTGCAAAAGCTTTTTATAATATCTTGCGTTTGCTCTCAGAGCAAATGATTACATTTCTGTGCTCTTCCCCCGCCATCCAAAAAGATATTTGAGATTCTCTGTGCAGTGAGGGATGAATGTGCTGCAGGGAACACTCTCACAGGCAGCACATGCTGGGGCTGCAAATCCTGAAGTGCAGGAGTACTATTGGCATAAACGTATTCTGTGTCCAGGGTAGGAATGCTGTTACATGCTTCATTCACTGTGGATGTAGAAATAGATTTGTTACCTTTTAGGGTACATATATAACTGACATCAGGAATATGATTCAAAAAGCATCCACAGACCTTCCGTGTTCACAGCACAGGCTGCCAAGAGCAAGCAGAACCAACTGTTATAGCTGACCAAAGAAGAGGACCTAACAAAGCAATCTCACTCACACATACATCCAAAATGTACCACGCTGTTACTACTAAAGTTTCTTTTTTAAATGTGACCCAGCTCATAACCAGAAGTACTTGCCTTCCCATGGCATCTGCCTGGCACTAAAATGATGCAGTGGCATCAAGTCTGCTATGACTGCAGAAAATGCCCACCTAACAGTGATTGCAGTGTAGATTGTTGATAGAGGAACTCAAAGCACACTGCACGTACTCCATCTTTCCGTAGCATGCAAGGCAAAAAAGCACCACAGACTTTTCCGGTTCATTTTATGCTCAGAGACCTAAACCAGAAGCTAGATCTCACAACTCCTGGTCCTTTACGGTAGCCACAAGAACATCTGTCCTAGACATTTCACCTCACCAGACACTTCTACACCAGAAATCTGACACAGCAACTGAACAGCACCTTCCCATAGCTTTTCAAAAGCAACTGGGTGTAGATCTTAATTATTAGGAGCAGAGGACCAACCTTTTTTTGAGTCGTTTTCTGTCCCCTTTCAATATGAATTGAGAAGATAAATTATTTTCAAAGAGAATATAAAATTACTTAGCAGAAAGCCAGACCCTTACATGCTAGCAGGATTGGTGAAACACATCCTGCTGCTTTGGAAGGCATCAGCGTGATGCTGCTCATTCAGTCTTTTCCTGGCGACCACTCTGGAAAAGCAGGAGTCACACAAAGGCAGGGAGTTTCACTGCTCCCCATGGTGCGCATCCCACAACAAATCTGGCAAACACCTGTCCCGAGGAGGAGGAATCAAAGCAGTGTCTTGCAGAGAAGGATGATCCAATGTTGCATGTATTGAGCACTATCCAAATTCCAGGCACGTCCATGCTCCCCATTATCCTGCTGGTGGTGAACATTCACTCTAACGGGTGTTTCACAGGGTAATTGCCATCCTTCTTACCAGTAATTCAATCTGCGGGTCAGGAAGAGAGCTGACAGTTGAACCAGATTCCCCATAATTCGGTATTTCCTATTCTCCCGCTTAAAAAATGGAAGTCAGTCATCTTACATTGGAGCAGAAAAAAGGACTAGCAAATTTTCAAGGGGACAACTCATGAACAATTCCAGGGCTGAAATCTGTTCATATCAACCATCTGTCTAATAACAGCTCCATGATACTGTAAAATCTGTGTCCCTATTTTGGCACCTCAGTAACACAGCCTGCTTTTCAGAAGCACTCAATACCCAACAGCCCTCAGGAAAGTCAACATGGGTAGGAGATAGCAACACTGGTTTGGACAGATAACAAGCATGGCAAAGAGGTGACCTCAAGATTACTCTGACATATTCCTGGGGGCAAAGGTGGATGCAGAGACCTAAGGTGTGCATAAAATTTCCTCATTTCCCCACAGCTGGGGTTTATTATCAGCTTTGTATTATCTGTATTGCTCTAAACCTTGCATTTAACAGATGTATTTCTAGTAACCATTTCTAAATTAATAGCAGTTAAATGCTGAATATGGGGCAGCCTCCAGCTACGTGTGCTGTAGAAGCAGATCTTGCAAGCCTGACTCATAGCAATAACAGCTTCGATATCGACTTCTTAATTATGATGGAAATTACTGGAGCAAATTACCATAAAGGTTTAGGAACATTCAGTCCATTCTGACCCTTCCAGGTCTGTTGCAATATGTATTTGCTTTTTCTTCATAAATGCTAAAATGCCTTCCTTTTTTATCAGTCTTCTTCTCTTGGGAACAGGGAAAGAAACTTCTTTTCACCATGGCAAGGTACCAAGAAGACAGGTGGCTTCATGCGTAAACAATGATAATTGGGAAAGAGGTGATAGAAATTCCACCCTGCACACTTCCAAGTCTAGCACACAAGTTCTCCACAGTGTATGAGGTTGCTTGAGGCAGAAAGGGGTTACCCACTCCACTAAATCCTAACTCAAAATCATTAACAGGTCTTCAACCCACCTATGGACTTTCATCCACTCCAATTTTAGAGCAATTACTTCACAAATCCAGGGTCACATACTCAGAGGAAAAAAGTAACAACACTAACTGAAGAACCCAATCTTTTGTGCCAATGTAGCCTTTACAGCCTGACCAAGGGAGGCAAAGCCTTATACTGATGTGTTTGTTTGCAACTGACAACTTTTGCATAAGCCTGCATAATGCATAGCACTTCTCTGGGAAAGAACTAAAGCACTATCAGTTTAACTTGATGTCTTTGTTCCTGCAAATGTAGTTTTTAAAGGAGTCCGAGTGTTGAAAATCATCATTTTGCTGCTTTCGGAGAACTAACACTGCAAGATAAGTCAGAACAAATCCAAGGCATTAGTCCATTTTCAGTAGGGAATTCCTTCAGGTTGGATTAACCAAGATTTACTCCGCTTGCTTATGTTCTGTCTGCTCGTGTTGTCTTTGTACAAGTTCCAGTGAGCTCCACTGGAATTAATGTACTGATACGGTCATGCCAGGGGAGCCTCATCTGAGATGAACCAGATTTCCACTGGCACTTACTGGATCTTAATAGCGCATTTGAACTTGGGTGTACTTACACACATAGGCGGAGAGAGGGGGGCTGTAGGACCAGCGAACTGGCCTTCAGCTTCTCACGTGAACTTGTATGGCGTGATCAGTCACCGTGGCTTTTTTTGTCCCAGAAACAAGCACTTCCCCCTGTGTTCTCATACCTCCGTGGATTCGGAACAGAGTGTTCCTTCCCATGCTCCGACCAGGG